>NC_048300.1:83351566-83604710 GCF_013100865.1 Trachemys scripta elegans | reverse complement strand
GGACATGTCCAGGAAAAAGAGGACGTATGGTAACCCTAAGCAGTGTAGCTTTGGTAGCATGAGTAGCAGCTGTGGAGATATGGCTGAGCCTACAAACCTAACTCATACCGGTGGGTATGTACTTGGCATGGCTCAGCCACACCTCTGCTGTTACCTCTTCTTTATACTCACACTAGCTTGATGAGAGGCAGGCAGTGTGGAGCCCCATTGGTCCAAAGGGAGTTTGGGGAGGCTCATTTGCTCCCTCAGAGGCCCCAATGTTTCAGGTACTGTGCAGGCTGCATCAGTCTTCAGCAAGGTGCAGCTTGACCCCCTCCCTCAGTGCTTATGCCCAGCTCTGCCATTATAACTGGGCCTTGTATAGGGAATGTAAAGAGATGAAGAGGCTCTTTGTGCTTTCCTATGTGCACCTGTCTAAAGGACGATCACATCCTGTCCCTGAGGTAGAGAGAATGTAATGACCCAAACTGGAATTTGCCCACAACAGTGCAGTAGACAGTCCAGCCATTACAACAAGTGCCACATTTCCTAACATAGCTGGCTTGCAAGGGAGAGGGGGATACGTTACAATAATGGTGCAGTCCTTACTCATCTTCTGTAATAAAGCAAGACTCTCAGTGATTTGCACTTACCCAGGTCCTTGGTTTAAACAACCCAAGAGTACAATGCCAAAGAGTACATGCTGGGGTATTAGTTAAATACTGACACAGGCAGGAGTGATTGTGAGCTACTGAACAAGCTATTAATATTTGAGTATATGCATAGAGTTGTATATAAATATAGATAGATAAGATGTGTGTAACTCTGACTAAATATAAATACACATGTAACTGAGACATGATTGCTCATGCCCCTAGTGCATGTAGCACACTAAACTCCCACGTAGTCTGATTAAAATAAAAGAAGAAGGAAGTGTCTTGTAGTGATACGTGACCAGTTTGTATTGATATACAATATTCTAGATATACTTGATCCTGTCACTATTCAAGGGGCTGGATTTGATTATTTTCAAGGTCCCTTCTAGCACTACATTTCTATGATTCTATGACATGAGTATGTTTGGAATGTTACTGTGGTTTCCTGATGTGCTCTAGCTCATTTAGTCCCAGTAAGAGTAAGGTCCATTAACCTCACGCTATTGGGTATATTTACAGCTAGAAAAAGGTTTCAAGGAGCAAGTTATCTAGGAGCCCATTTTTTTTAATCTTACTACTGAACATTTTATCAGCCTTTTATTACTTTGCATACTACACCTTTTGTAATTTTGAGGTTTCTTTAAGAAGTCCCAGGAGGAACAGAAGTCACACCACCATACAAATATGACTGCATTTGAATAATTTATTTCTAATTGCTGCATTTTTGAACATTTCTCCATGTTGTTTTTTCTAAGTGCAAGATTACTAGTCTGCAAAGGTCTGAGAGAAATCCTTTATTAGCCACCTTCCAAATATTATGAAGCCACAGCAAAATGAAAAGTTGTGTGTAATAGATACATTTGTTTGGAAAACAAGAAAAAGTAGTATATAAAAAGGACTGGATGCACAGGAAGTTAGTAATGGGTTACAGAACTATTCACATTTAGGTCACTGGTTCATTTATAGCCTTGATTGGTACAGTATAAAATTGTTAACATTAACATGTTGATGGTTATCTGGCAGTGCTACATGAAGCAAAGAGATGGTTTCAGTCCATTTCTTGTGTCCTCATCACTGCAATTCACACAGAATCATAGAAATGTAGAGCAGGAAAGGATCTTGAGAGGCCATTAAGTCCAGCCCCTGAACTGAGGCAAGACGAAGTAAACCTAGACCATCCTCAACAGGTGACTGTCCAACCTGTTCTTAAAAACTTCCAGTGATGAGGATTCAACAACCTCCCTTGGAAGCCCATTCCAGAGCTTAACTACCCTTATAGTTAGAAAGTTTTTCCTAATATCTAACAAATCTATCTTGCTGCAGATTAAACCCATTACTTCTTGTCGTATCTTTGGTGGACATGGAGAACAATCCTCTTTATAACAGTGCTTAAGGTATTTGAAGACTGGTATCAATCCCCCCACTCGGTCTTCTTTTTTCAAGATGAAACATGCCCAGCTTTTTTACCTTTCCTCATAAGTCAGGTTTTCTTAATTTATCATTTTTGTTGCTCTCCTCTGGACTCTCTCTAATTTGTCCAAATATTTCCTTAAGTGTGATGCCCAGAACTAGACATACTACTCCAGTTGAGGCCTTACCAGTGCAGAATAGAGCAGGACAATTACCTCCCATGTCTTGCATACAACATTCCTGTTAATATACCCCAGAATAATATTAGTCTTTTTTGCAACTGCATCACATTGTTGACTCTCATTAGATTTGTAATCCACTGTAACTCTTTGATCCTCTTCTGTAATATTATTGCCTACCCAGTTAATCCCCATTTTGTAACTTTGCATTTGGTTTTTTTCTTTCTAAGTGTAGTATTTTGCACTTGTCTTTATTGAATTTCATCTTGTTGATTTCAGACCAATTCTCTAATTTGTCAAGGTCCATTTGAATTCTAATCCTGTCCTCCAAAGTGTTTGCAACCCCTGACAGCTTTGTGTCATCTGAAAAATTTATAAGCATATTCTCCACTCCATTATCCAACTCATTAATTAAAATATTGAATTACACTGGACTTAGGACTAAGCCCTGCTGGACCCCACTAGATACATCCTCTCAGCTAGACAGTGAACCACTGATAACTACTCTTTGAATACAGTCTTTCAACCCGTTCTGCACACACCTGTGATGGAGGACACTTACCCCAGTGCTGCCTTGTGGTCGGGCGGAGATGTGGCAACTTGTCTTCCTTCTGGGTGTTCCCCTACAGCTCCACCCTACAGTGGTCTGTCCTTTCAGTGACTTAACACTACGGCCAGGTCACACTTTCAAGTCCACCCCTTTTTTGGATAAATGTGAGTCCAGCAACCAGGAAGTCTTCAGAATTCAACAAGAGATTCAGGGCTTCCTCCTGGGGTTGGGGTCTTGTAGTCCGGACACTTTTACCAAGAGGGTATTCCCCCAAGTAGGTTCCCAGCCAATGGATAGACTTCATCATTTTCCCTCTTGAGGGGATCGCAGGGGAGCCCGGGCCCAACCCTTCCACTGGGGTCTGATCCAGGGTCCAATGGTAGGCAGTTAAGTCCTGTGCCCTGAGGTGCTAATAAGCTGCCTCCCATGACCATATCATACCAGTCCCTTCCACTTGCTCAGGGTAAAGTAAATAACTAAAACACAAAGATACAGCCTCTACCTTCAGAAAGCCACAGGTTCCTCCTTTGTAGGCTTGGTCATGTCCCTATAGCGAGGCCCTCAGAGAGTAAGAGCTCCTGTGGTGCTCCTTCTCAACAGCTCAGCGTACAGGGCAGCTCACTGCCATTGTCTGCCTGCCAATGAGCTACTCAGTTTCCCTTTTTAAGCTCCTCCAGCCTGTGCAGGCTTTGTAGGTGGAATGGGATGGGAAGGCCTCCTTAAACAGCTCCTTAACCCCTTCCTCTTCAATGTGGGGTTTGTATACCCCATCACACCACCTTATAATAATTTAACCTAGACCACATTTACCTAGCTTGCTTAAGAGAATGCCATATAGGAATGTGATACAGCCCTTATTAAAATCAAGTAATATCATGTCTACTGCTTCCCACCTATCCATTAGGCCAATAACTTTGTCAAAAGAAGGAAATCAGATTGGCTGAGCATGATTTGTTCTTGACAAATCCATGTTGGCAATTCCTTATTACCCTACTATCCTCTAAGTCAGTGGTTCCCAAACTTTAACAACCTGTGAACCCCTTTCACTAAAATGTCAAGTCTTGTCAACCCCTCCTAAAAATGAATATTTCCAGGGATTTTCTCCTTTACCTGAGTATAAATTATAAAGGCAGTGATCTTGGAAATACAAAATTTGTTTTTCTGACATGCTTATTACACACTATTTATTATTATTTATCATTACAGTATTTTTATTACATTATGAAAACGGCAACACTCTCTTCCAAGATCTCACTTTTGTAGCTTGTATCACTTTGAATAAGCCTGTTATAAGACAAGGCTCCTATGTTTCATCAAGGAGTATCAGATGTGAAACAGCATGAAGGTATTTAAGAAGCCAACTCAAAGAGTTCCTCCTACACAATCATTCAGGTCTTGAGCAGTCCAGGCAAACAATGCATATTACAACAAAGCTTAAACTTGTTCTTCATAATAATTTTAAAAACAATACTTGCTGCCTATTTAATTTTAAAAACAGCAAAAAATATCCATCTCCTTTTCCATTTCTTATAAGGAATCTTGAAGTTTAAATCTCCTCAGTGTGATAGATATGCTTGCTTTGATCTGCTTAGCTCTTGGAAGTCCAGGGGCTCCAGGCTGCTGGCCCCGGGGTCCCTAGGGACAGCTCTTCCGCCATTAGGGAATTTTTTCCTGAGAACCCCCTGTAACATTTCGTGGACCCCAGGGGTTCATGAACCCCAGTTTGGGAACCACTGCTCTAAGTGCTTACAAATGGGTGTTTAAGAGTTTGTTCCAGTATCTTTCCAAGTATCAAAGTTATCTCAGTCATATTTGTTTCCCTTTTTAAAGATTGGTACTATGTTTCTTACTTAATCTCAGCAAGGGAGAGAATGGTTATGATGGCTGAACTGTTTTTTACACCAGAAGGTGTTCCTGCTAGGTAGGGGAGGGGGTTGTGTGGGAACTTGGCACTGTCTTTTCTTCTGCTATTCATGTTCTCTATTGAAACAAGGAACTTCTGTCTTATAGCTGCCAATATGACCCCTTTTAATGGACTCTGAACTTATTTTACACAAGTGACATGACAAGAAGAACAACACATGCTGCAATGGCAGTTTGTAGAGAACGATAAAGAAGTAAAGAAGTTGAATGGGAAAGATAAGAGAGAATGGCTTGACAAAAAAAAAAAAAATGCAAGAGAAGCCAAAGAAGCATCAGTGAGAAGTGACTCAAAGAAATTATTCCAGGTGTGTAAGCAATTATCATCACAGTTTCAGAGTCACAGTGGTATCATAAAAGCGGAAGATGGAAGATTCTTAACAACAGAAGCAGAACAAAAGGAATTATGGTGAGAATGTTTTAATGAAGTGCTCAGTCAACCTGAGCCAACAATTGCAATCAATGGATGTGAAGAAGGTGATAAAGAAAGCAGAAATAGAGGAAGTCATTAAGCTGCTAAAATGGCAAAGCGCATGGTCAAGATAAGATCACTGCTGAAACGCTTGAAGGTGGGGAGGAAGTGGTAGAACATGAAATACATAAACTTTGCAATATAGTTTGGGAGAAATAATTTTTCCTTGAGGAGTGGAAGAAAGGTGTGATCTGTAAATTACCAAAGAAACTCTGTACTGAGCAAGCAGGCTTTAGACTTTAAAGATTGTGTATACATCACATCTTTACCCTGTGTCAATTGACTGAGGAAAGATTACCAATGAAGATTAGTCTTGAACTTAATACATTTCATCAAAGCTTTTAACTGCATTAATAGAGTGTTTCTATGGAAGATCTTGCAACAACATGGGCTTCCTAGAAAGATAGTGTCACTGATTCAGATGCTGTATGAAGGTTGAAAAATGTTGTTTAAGAACAGAAAGTGGAAAGACTGACTGGTTTGATATCATCATTGAAGTGCAACTGGGGCATGCATCTTATCTTTTCTCTTCTGCATTGCAATAGATTATGTGATACAAAAGTAACATCAAAGAAAAATACGGGAATTATGTGGAGTAGAGAAAAACATCAAGATCTCAACTTTGCAGAGGACATTGTTCTGGTGGACACAGATGATACTATGAAAAACGCCACTATCAACGCCAAAGGTGAGGCCGCCAAATTAGGATCAAGAATCAGCCAAAAGAAAATGAAAGTCATGATTGTTGAAAAAGGAGTCAGCACTCATGGTGCATATGTGGTCGATAGTGAAGAATATGGCATGCTTAGCAAGTTTGTATATCTTGGAAGCACAGCTGGTGCTGATGGCCAACTCCATAAAGTGGTGCAATCAAGAATTGGAAAGGCAAGTGGAGCCTTTTTGAGACTGGCAAATATCTGGAAAAATAAGGAGATTCACATAAGAACTAAGATAAAATTATACACAATGCCATTTGTGATATCTACATTGTTCTATGTTTCTGAAACTTGGCAAACGCTAGAAACCCACAACAGGAAACGTAATGCATTCCATCAGAGTTTCCTGTGAAGAATACTTGATATCAGTTGGTGGGACAAAGTAACCCCCACTGATGTTTTACAAAAGGCTGGCCAGCAGACTGCACAGACAATGATTCAGGAAAGAAGACAGTTGTTTGGACATGTATGGATATCATAAAAAAAACTGTATTCCTAGACAAGCCCTTGACTGGAAACCACCAGCTGGAAGAAGAAAAAGAGGAGGACACCAGATGACATTTAAGAAAACCATTGAGAAAGACGCTGCTGTCATGGAAACAGACTATAATCGAGCAAAAATGTGGCATTAGACAGAGAGAGGTGGAAAGACTGGGTTGCCTTGTGTGTCACAAGGCACACAAGCATCTAATAAAAAATAGTAAAAAATAAACTTACTTTCCAAAAGGAAAAAAAAATATTTTTAACAGAAAGAAAAAAATTGTACTTATCCCAAGTGTAAAGTTAAGAGGAATATCATTTGTAAAGGATGGATACATGCTTTTCTCATTTGTAAAGGATGGATACATGCTGTAAATTACCCTTTTTAAACTCAATAGACAAGTCTTACCAATGATTTTTTGAATGGATAGGTAAAGGATCATATGTAGAACAAGAAAGGTAATAGTGCCATTCTTCATTACCCTGTTGCAATCACATGCAGAATATTGTGTTGCTCAATCCCTACTGCTTAGGGACCATATAGGAAAAAAAAGACTAAAGCAATAAAAATATATTAGGAAGCATAAAATATAGAAGGAGAGAAAAATAGTTACATGTAATATACAGATCTAACAGAAAAGAGTGTGATGCCTTTTAAAAGACTCGTTCAAAATAAGCAACCAAAATAATTAGCGATTAGAAGGGTATCAGTTTGAGAAAGGAATTAAAATGTATGACATTTTATGACAATATAAAATGTTTTTGAAACTGCATTTGCAAGAAAAAGAAAAGGTTTAAATAATGATATTCTATTACCTGGATTACTGGGACATGACAGGGATAGTTTTTCAATATACTGTAGTCATTAGGCTCAGATCCAATGGACAGCTGGTAGCAAAAACCCTCTAGAACTCCAGAGGCATTTAAGTCTGTTACGTATTTTCAAGTTTGTTTGGTGGTTGTTTCTAAAATATATTCAGCTCTGGGTTGACTAAAGTCTTATAACATATGACTGCAGGATGGCATCATTGTATGGTGGCTGAGCATTCTTTAAGCTTTTTTTCTTTTGCCAAGTGCATCTTCTGCTTCTGTGCATTTTATCACGCAGCAGTATCTTCCCATATTCAGCACAGCACAAGTAATGAAATGAACAATGTCCTTCAGGACTGAAGCTTATGTGCATTCACTAATTAGCTTCCAAGGCTCCCCATCCTGAGGGAAGCTGGAGGTTGGCCTGGGAGTTAATGGCTTGGAGATGAAATTCATATTAATGTGTATGCAGTGTATTTAATATGTATTTCCCTGTATGTTCAAGGAAAAGTTCCAAAGCAATTCTCTGTTACTAATAATTGCTTTATCTTGGGCTAAAGCACTAAGAGGGAAAAATGGACTGTTTAAAAAATGAATTTGGTATATTCCTCTCAAAGGAAATCAGCCCACAACACAAGAAAATATCTTAAGAATCTAGTTTGCTATTAAGTTCAGTAGAATGGTTCCTGACTGATGTTGGGGGTTGGGGAATGAGGGTAGGGTGGGGGAGAAAGATCAAAACAAAACAGAGGTGAATCCAAGCAGCAACCATGACTACATGTCATGAAGCAGAAGAACTGAAGAAGGATTAATCATGGATCAGTGCTTGTCACATGGAGAGAGAAGGCACTAAAAGCAATAGATCAGATAACAAAAGGATGTTTAGCTTGTCCAACTCCTAGATGGCTCCAAAAGGTGTGGTATTCCTAGACCATGCTCTTTCTTTCGCTTTCACTGCACAATGTTTCCAGTTCTCTAGCACGTTACTAGGGGAGTGTGGGCCAAGATTCAAGTAAGTCTGAACTGGGTAATGGTTTCAGATGGTAACTATGAAGACTTATTTGTAGCTGAAGACTTATTTGGAGTTTTCAGGTTCATTAGAAACTGAAACAAGGGATTCAAAGCACCGTGAAGCAAAATGGGGGGAAAGACTTGCACGTCAAAACCAGTGAGTTTGACCATAGCCTGCTGGTTAGATCTATCTCCTTCCATCCCTGTTATGTATCCTATTGTTCCAGTTTCATACAATTTTTTATACTGAAAATAAAAGAGAGAGAGTGTACATTGCCTACTGTGGAAATATTTTATACCACTATTTTTAACTCCTGCAGTTTCCTGATGCAAGCAACTAAATCAGTTTAGCAAGAAAGTAATACTACATCTTAAAAAGCTGTTTACTTATTGAACACATCTATTCTTCTCCAACGTTCCACTACTTGTGCTCCAAATACAGTGCTACCAAGCATTTGGTCATCTCTCTTCTATGCACTGGGACCAGTCTGAATTCAAATATATTGTGATCTGCCAAGCAGTGCATTATGGGAACTGTAGTCCATGCACAATTATCCAGGGCTATCAATCCTGCACCTTTCACAAGCACTAAATTCCCATTAAAAGGAATAATTTTTAAACATACCTGCTGCATTTGTTTGACATTTGTAAAACCTACCTGCCGTCCTCCATCATCACACATATGATCACCATCTATTCACAAACCTTTTGCTGGAACAGCTATCAAACAAAGTTTGGTATGGAGATGTATTACCTGGCTCTTTTGTTTAAATAACAAGGCTAACAAGGGACATAAACAAGTGACAGGAAAACAGATCACAGTATTTAGGGCCAGGCCTTTACTCACACTGAATAGTACCTTACACTGTGAATAGTCTGACTGAAGTCAGGGGGACTACTCAGGCCCAGATCAATCAGTGTGCACACTGTACATAGGCATAGGGCCCCTGGTTTGAACCCCTTCCCGGCATATTGCAACTAGCAATTGTTGCTGTCCGCACACATGGAAATACATATGGCTGCTTCCACTATGGTGCACAGGTCTTATGGTCACCGGGAGCATTGCTGGTGCAGCACCTGGGTGCCACTCCATATGCTGGGGCCTTCAGTGTGGCAACAGGGCAGCTGGTGCTGCTGCTCCCCTCAGTGCCAGAAAGCAGGATGGACCCAAGCCTCACCAGCGAGGAGTAAGGTGTGGGGACTGGAGTGGGGGGAGGCAGAGTCTCCTGGGAGAAGATGGTAGGGGGCTCCCTGGGCTGAGGCTGCTGTGAGGAGGTGGTTGTAGGGCCTCTTGGGCCATGGGATTAGGCTACTGGTGGTGTGTGTGTGTGGGGGGGGGAATATCTAAAGAGGAGGCTCAGGACAGTGTATGGAGGGGGTATCTGAAAGGAGAAGAGGAGGGTCCGGCTGGTGGTGGTGATGGGGGTGCCTGGGAGCGGAAGAGGAGGGTCTGGTTGCTGGGGAGGGGGGTGCCTGAGAGTGGAAGAGGAGGGTTCAGCGGGCGGGGGGGGGAATGGCTGTTTTTTCTGTCTCTCAGTGGTGGCAACCTTTATCTGTCCCACCCAGGTTTGCCCCATCTGCCCCCCCCCCCCCATCATGACTCATGGCAGGGTGGCAGGTGAGCCAAACTTCAGTGAGTGGAGTTGAAAATTGGTGCATGGAGTCAAAGCACCGCTCAGGTTTGTTACCCTAGGCCACTGGGTCTCTTCTTGGCACTCTTCTGGGCAGCCATGGCAATCAGAGCCATGTAAGAGGAGGGGGGCTTCTGGGTGGGGTCCAGTTTCTTGGGTCACTTAAGGAAGATGGGCAGCCACCCCCCCATTTCAACAGTGCACAGGGATCTAAAATTATTTAATCCAATCTTTTGACTATTTGCAAAGGAAGGCACTATTCAGTGTGAGTAAGGTTATAACAATCTGGCCCATAAGGTGTACAAGAACCTAGCTGAAATATTCCACACAACATTTAATTAGGCTGGGTTTGTGGATAGTCCTCCTGATAAGGTGTCACGGCTGGAAGATGTCTGCAGTAGAATGAACAGGTATGGGAACAACTGTATTGCATAGGAAACGAATTCTAGTTGTTTCTGGTTGAATTCTGCTTCTTTGAAATCTCTCACTGTGGAAGAGAGCTAATTAAGTCCTGAATGTTCTTGACTCTGCTGGATGTTGTTAATTTTTCTCTCAAACAGATACACAGAGGCAAGTTTTAGTATACTCGTAAAAGTGCTACAGAAACACAAAGCCATGAGGATAAGTAATTTTGCAAGCAAGTCTTGCGATGCATTCAGCCCTCATGTTGTACATGGCACTCCAAAAGCCTTCTTTACTGGTGTTATAATTGAGTGTCGACTTGTGGCTGTGCAGACTAGCAGAAAAAATGTAAAATGGAATATAATCTAATATTTCTAGCGATTCTTCATGAGAAGCCTACAAAGTGTATTCAACTATCAAACTGAACTTTTCCCACAAAAAGCTTTTGTGGTATTAGCTGAAATAGTATGGCTGCTGACCATCCATGATTCCTCTGGAGAACCCAAGAACTAGGCTGCTGCTAGTCGACAGAGCTTCATTTTTCCAATCCTGTCACTGCAACTAATCTGTGCATCTAGGAGTGGAAGAATCCAAAAAATTATTCTGGCCCAGACTATGGTCTTGATTAGCTTTGGAGAAGCAGTGTGCAGTGGCAGTCAAAAAAGCAAACGGGATGTTAGGAATCATTCAAAAAAGGGATAGAGAATAAGACGGAAATGTCTTATTGCCCTTATATAAATCCATGGTATGCCCATATCTTGAATACTGTGTACAGATGTGGCCCCCTCATCTCAATAAAGATAGACTGGCATTAGAAAAGCTTCAGAGAAGGGAAACTAAAATGATTAGGAGTTTGGAACAGGTCCCATATGAGGAGAGATTAAAGAGGCTAGGACTTTTCAGGTTGGAAAAGAGGAGACTAAGGGGGGATATGATAGAGGTATAGAAAATCATGAGTGGTGTGGAGAAAGTGAATAAGGAAAAGTTATTTACTTGTTCCCATAATATAAGAACTAGGGACCACCAAATGAAATTAACGGGCAGCAGGTTTAAAACAGATAAAAGGAAGTTCTTCTTCACACAGCGCACAGTCAACCTGTGGAACTCCTTGAGGAGGTTGTGAAGGCTAGGACTATAACAGGGTTTAAAAGAGAACTAGATAAATTCATGGAGGTTAAGTCCCTTAATGGCTATTAGCCAGGAGGTATATAAACAAAAAACCCTACATTTAAAGACCATTATTAAGGTTGCAAAGTCAAGTATTCAGAGGTTAAGAAATGCCAGAATTAAGGTGGCCTATGCACCTTTCATTTGCTGCCATAGCATATATGCATTATGCTATACTGTTTTTCAACAGAACCCTGACTCATTTAGTGCACAGAATGGTCAGTGCTCACTGAATGAGGAGCTACTCATCATTTTGTTTATCCTTATCATTCAGTGAGTGGCCCTAGACCTGATTTACTGCACACAGTTCAAAGTCTGCTCTGGAGACAGAATTATGTTTCCTTGTGGGTTTCTCTATGGTACTCCTTACTGTAGTAACTGAGAGCTTCACAAACAAGAGTGGATTGGTTTTCGCAATACCCCTATGGAATGGAGGACTGTTATCCCCATTTTACAGTGAGGGAACTGAGTCACAGAGCAATTAAGTTCAAAATTATCCACTAATTTTGAGTGCCCAGTCTGAGACACCTAGGACCTGATTTTTCAGAGCACGCTAGCATTCTAACACTTTAAAGATTCAAAGCACAGCTCCCATTGACTTCAGTTGCAGCTGTGATTGCTCAGCACTTCTGCACATCAGAACTCCCAGTCTCAAGTCAGAGAACCAGAAAATAAGGAACACACAACTACTGACCATCTAATAAAAGTCTGGTTTGAGTGACCTGCCTAGCATCACACAGTAACTCTTTGACAGAAACAGGGACAGAAGCCAGTTCCCAAAACCAACATTTAGCTGCCTTATCTGTGAGGCCATCCTTTTCCTTCCTACACTCCTCTGCCTCATTCATCACACACCTTTCAGCTCCTGTAACAAATGAAGCAGGAATAGACAACAGTCTCCTTCACAGCACTGCCCGACTCCATCCGCAGAGCATGCAAATTGAGAGCATCCTGTGCACTATGACAGAAAAGTCTCTGGAAAAAATAGCATGTGATCATGCAATTAAAGACTGCCTGTGAAGGTATAAGTGGATACCATTCCTCTGGGGTTGGAGGCCTGCAGCTGGCTGGCTGGGTAATTAGCCCCACTCACTGCACCTGGGGAAAGACCTGCAAATTTAATTGGCCGATCCTCATAAAAGGAGGAGCAGGAAAGGGGCTACAATACCCGCCAAAGGCTGGAGCAAGAGACAGAAAGGCCAATGGGGGGAAATCCTGTTATCACAAAAGACTTGAAGTAACAGCCAGGACCTTTTGGGTGGATGAACTTGTGGGGTGAGGGACAGACTTGGGGAAAGGGATTTCCCCTGTACAGACTTTGAGGGGAGAGACTGTGAAGCTCTGATCCCGTTTTTGTTAAAAAGGCATGAAACAAGCCCCACAGCAATTAATCTGGCTGGAAACTACCTTCCCTGGATTTCCCAGACATGGACCAGGACCCTGTTGTGCCAGGTGCTGTACAAACACAAAAAAGAGACAGTTCCTGCTGTGGCTGGAAACTACCTTCCCTGGGCTCCAGGTGGAAGTGGGATCAGCAGGTACAAACCTAGGTCCAGCCGGAAGAGGGCTCTATTCAGTACCCAGCTGTCCATGTTTACCTCTGATTGGCCCATGATGCCAGCCTCTACTGTCTGCTTTTTAAATTTACAAACCAACACCTTCATGCTTTTACCCATCCTGCCCCACATACTTGGGAGCGGTTCTCCGTAAACATCCCTAACCCTTTATCCTCCCCTATAAACAAAACTACCCTTTATCCTCCTTCAAATCCCTCAAAACTCTCCTTTGCTGTGACATCTTCAAAAATGTTGCAACAGGTACTCTCCTGCCAGTATTCTATAATCTGTCTCTTGTTTTAGATTTAGACTGTAATCTCCCTGGGGCAGGGATAGTTTCTTTTTTTGTTTTTGTACAGCACCTGGCACAAAAGGGTCCTGGTGTTTTTATAAGGTTTATAATTTGGGCAGATTTTCACTGGACTAGCAAAAGTCACATCCCCACAAAGGCCACACTCTCTTCTAAATTTCAAGTCCCTGTTCCAAAATATAGGTGTGCTGGAGATTTTAAACAAAGAGATTGTCAGAATTTAACTTGGGCAATGCAAATTATTTTTCACTAGCCTCATCCTTGGAAACAGCTGAACAGTTTTGGCTGAACATTTCCAAACAAATTCAACCTGAAGCAGAAGCCTGACATGAAAAATTTCAACCCACTTAAAGTTTAGCAATGTTATAAGCAGCAGAAAATGCTGGGAAATGTCAGGTAACCTTAATATGATTGCAATGCTACCAGCCCCACTTATAATGCACACATCACACACACACATTGCATATTATTATTGCTACTACTCATAATCAGTCCAGTGTGGGCCACCCATTTTGAATCCCTGAAATGTTCCTTTGTGCTTGAAAATGTTTCAAGTGGTGTTGTGTTTAGCAGAAGAGGGGTTTAGCACATTTTCAGATGAGTAAGACAGGTTGTTTTTGAAACATGGAACTGACACACCCTGAGGCTTTAACCACTTTTTGAAAATTCTTCCCATGCTTATTGGACATGTCACTTCAGGATTTCAAAAATAGTTTACCTAGGAATGTCACAATTCCTTTATTTAGTCTTGGAGGTATATTCATTACAGATTTGCTCACGGACATTCCCAGCAGAGCTCAAGAACTCATGCCTGGGGCAGGAGGGAGGGACAGTGGACACTGGCACAATCAACTGTGTGGACATACACAAACTCATACACTCTTACTTCTCCTCCCTCACCGCCTTCCACTTCCACAGCAGGAGGGTTCAGATGGAGAGGAGATCAGGATTCATAGCTTCCAAGGCCAGACGGGACCATTGTGGTGATATAGCCCGACCTCCTGTAAAAACAGGCCATAGAACTTCCCCAAAATAATACCTAGGGCAGATCTTTTAGAAAACCATCCAATCTTGATTTTAAAATGGTCAGCGATGGAGAATCCACCATGACCATTGGCAAATTGTTCCAATGGTTAATTACCCTGGCTGTTAAAAATGTACACCTTTATTTTCAGTCTGAATTTCTTTAGCTTCAACTTCTACCCACTGGATCATGTCATGTCTTTCTCTGATAGGCTGAAGGGTCTAGTAATAAATATTCGTTCCCCGCACAGGCACTTACAGACTGTAATCAAGTCACCCCTTACCCATTTAGAGAACGGAGAGGTCATGCACGGCTCCTGGCATTGCTGTTCTAGAATAGCAGGGTGTAGGAGGCTAAGACCAGGGAGGCATGGGATGATGACACAGCTGGTGGAGCCACCACTGTATGACCCACTGGTTTGCTAACTTTAACGTGTCATAACTTTGTTAGTGCTGAACCAAAATTCTTGAAACTTTGCTTTCTTACCAGAAAATAGCTTAGAAAAAAATCAATACTGCAAGATTGGACCCTTCACAGGGAGTAGGGGCAAGCAGATTTGAAAAGAGGGCCAGATTCTCAGCTGATGTAGATCAGGATAGCTCATCTTTGGGTTGGAATGCTTACTGACTTCTCTTCTCAGTTCCCTTCCCTTGCTGCAGCCCATCCACCTCTTCAGATCCCCTTTGGCCCATATGGTCGGTATTATCAGCACTCCCTCCACTGAAGACTGACGGACCCCAGAAGCCTGGACCTGGAGAACTTCTGTAGCTGTAACATGCTGAAATAAGAGGGTGTATATTAGGCTATTTTTTTAAAAAACAGAAAGATAGCAATGTGTTTAAAATGTATTGCTGAGCACATCCTGACTGAGGTCTGTCATGGCCTGCCTCTATTTCGCAGATCACTAATGAAACTAATGGTTTGGCAGGGAGCACGTTTTAATATAATAACAATAATCCAAGCCATGCGAGAGATTTGACAACCAATGCACCACAACTTTATATAAGTACCTTTGTTTTTCTTTCCCAGAAAAGGTAAAGGTCAAATCAGTAAAAGGTCAAGCTGACTGGTATGGATTATTATAATACTGTCCTCACCATGCCTCAAGATCAATAGTGGGTGTCATCATCCATTTTCTTGAACCACAGGCACTAACATGGTTGTTCTAAGAAAGGAGTAGAACTATATCAAATTCCTGCATAGTCCCATTTTATTAAATTCTGTGTCTGAATTCAATACGTAAAAATCAAAATACAACAACAAATGAAACGATCAAAATCATTCTCCTACACCAAAAACAAGCATCTATTTTTATTTGTAAATGCTGTACTGTGTATAAAATTTTGTGTAGCTTAGAATTTAAACTGTGTTTGAAATTAAATAGAATTTCCTTATAAGCACAGTTATTGTATTGTGGTGTTTGTAGCTGTGAAACTGTGGGGACTTTTGTTTCCTGTGTACTGCACGTTTACATTTCACTCTCCCTGCTTGAAAAGTTCTACTGCCATTTTATTGTTGGAGCTCAGTACAGACTATTAACGGATGCACGCTGGCCTAATTCTCCAGGGCGTTACACTGTCTCTAGTAATCTTACACCTGGGCAGAATGGATGTAAAGTGCTACCTCTCTGGCTTAATTGTGTTTTTACACTCATTTTCTGCCAATGTAGAAGCTCACTCAAGGTGCAAGGCAGCAGAGAGTCCAGCTCTGTCATGGAGACATTTTAGTTTTGTTCTTTCTTTTGTTCTCAACTTCAATTAACTATCACTCAGATTTAAAGTCCTCAGATTAAAAGTATCTGTTGGCTCTTAAATGCAACAGCCACTGTGAATTCTATTCTGTAGCCTTCCTCACACAAAGTAGCATCTTAGTATGCAAGCCATCCCACTGACTTCAATGGGACCCCTTGCCAAATAAAGTACTCTCAACATGAGAAAGTGGGAGAATTTGGACCTTAGGTGGTCACAAATTGCATACAATTGTAGCTCTTAAATGTGAATTACTGTTAAACCAACTCCACTTTTTGTAAACTTTTGTAGAGTAGATGAAATAATGGAGCAAAATATTGTAGATACGAGATCCTGAATTAAATACCTTAGTGAAATACTGAAGATGAAATACTGTAGTTTAATGAAATAATGGACTGAAATATTTTAATATATTGAATTATATATCTAAATGGGCCTTGCTGTAGATGATATACTTTATAGTGTGAAATTTTGAATAGGGAAATGCTGTAGTGAAACACTGAGAGATAATAAATGCAATACTGATGTGCTGAAATACTAAAATGTGATAGTAGGATAAAACAGTACTGTATAGTGAAATAGTGTAGATAAGCTATAGCCAGTCTTCAGAAACTAGTTCAAATTTGGTACTATATTACAGTGTAATAATGTGCACTAGTGATAGGAATATTTAGGTCTGGTCTGGGCAAACAGTTCGAGCAGAAATCCAAACAAACACGAACAGAGCAGGTTTGGTTTGACAAACATTTGATGGATTTGTTGTGGTGATAAACTGCTAATGGGTGTTGCATCATGATACATCAGGGCAGCTGCTTCCATGGTCGTGATCTAGAAGAGTCTAGTGCCTTGTTTCTATACTCGCTGAAGTCAATTGCAAAGCTCCCATTGACTTTAAGGGTGCAGGATCAGAGTCCAGCTGCCCCAGACTTATAGTGCAGGCAGAAGGTTACATTTGAGTTCACTAAAAACTTTGCAGCCCACAGCAAAATCTGAATTCAAATGTCTCTAGGTTTTCTCGCCTCTTTAATGGCAATGATACACTTCTCTCCTTGGTAGCAATTTAAAAAGGATGTTCATTAGTGGGAGGTGGTCCTAGTTGTGCCTGCAGAATCATGTAGAGAAGCTTTCAGAAAATGTTGCTATTGGTAGAGCCTACCACCATGCAAAACAGTGGAATACATACTGCAATAGATTTACTAGAATTAGGTTTTATTACAGGATTTCATATAGTGAGTCAATCTTATTCACAAACTTAATTCAAATAGACTTGGATACAAGCACTCTGCCTCATGGATTGTAAACTGGCTGAAGAATCGTAAACAAAGGAGAATGATGATCACATTGTATGAGGGGGAAATGTCTAAAAGTAACAGTGAAATCAGCCTTAGGTTCAGTCTCAGGTTTATCAATGCTCTGGAGGAGTGGGTAAATGGTGTGTTTATGAAATTCACAGATACAGTAAACTGGGAAGTCAATGAAGAAAGAGAAGACAACGGGATCTAGAGAGGTTGGAAATATGGGCAGAAATTAGGAGAGCCACCTTAGGAAAGTACAACTAATACATCAAGTATTCAATAGAGAGACTCCTGGAAAGCAGTGATGCAGGAAGAGACCTAGGGGTGATGGAGAACAACACATTAGATGTGAAATTGCAGTGATGTTCACGATTAAGAGGTGCAATGGAGTTTTGGGGTACATATGCAGAGGCATCATATTACAGATCAGGGGGATGGGACATCTGTGTCTGGCAAGGCTGCACCTGGAATACTACATTCAGTTCTCCGTCAGTATCTTTCTGGTGCTGAGGTGCAATCTGGTGGCAATTCAGAGAAGAGGGGAAAACATGGTGCCTCATAAAAAATGCCTGGCTCTTAGAAGGATTCACTTATGAAGATTCAGAAGTCTAAATAGTACAGCTCAGCAAAGCTATGACTAAGACATGCTAACCATCTATAAACATCTGAAGGGTATAAACACTGAGGAGGCAGATGAATTATTAAGCTGCTACAAGGGATATAACGAGGAATAATGGGATGAAACTGAGATGCAAAATTTAGGCTGCTTCCTCACAATGAAAGATGATATAGCTGTGAAATAATTTACACTAAGCATCAGGAAAAACTTCTGGATTGTGAGATGTATTCGCCTGTAGTATAATCGCCAAAAAGGAAGTGGTGGAATGCCCATCTCTTGGGACTTCTGAACTTAGACTTAGCAAAGTGCTCTAAAATGTACAGAGAACTGTCTTGTATTGGCACAAAGACTAACTGGATGACCTACCTAATAAATCTATTCCCATTCTCTAACTTCTATGATTCTACAATAATTGTTCTGAGATTTCTGTTCGCTTTCCTAGCCAAGAATGTCATAGCTCTTATAATATAATATGCGTAACCAGCTGGGAGGTGGGGTGAAACTGGCATGAGAAAGAAAAGAATCTTACTCACACTTTAATTACAGTGCTGTGCAAAGTATGGTAGATTTTTTACAGTTACTGTCCTGAGAGGAGCATTCCAGTAATAAGACAGTATAAAAGAAATATAATTGATTATGCAATCAGCATTAGGACAGATTAACAACTAAAGAGAGGGCATTAGAGAATGAACTTGTACATGAGAGATATACCATTTAGAGGCAATACCATAAACCTATGCTGGTGCACAAAATTCTGCAATTTCATCAGCTGGCTCATGCTTGCTCAAGCATGACAAGCAGTAAGTGGAAAAACCCAACTAGTTAGAGAGGCAGAGCACTACCCAAAGGAATTTAACTGAAACTGCAGGATAAAAGGTTTTAAACTCAAAATGTAGCTTTTCTTGTTCTCTACTAGTTGTACCCTGCTAGTGCTACAATTCACCATTTTCATTACATGTGTTCCGGTTAAAGGCTTTGATAAGATTATTACTTTATCAAACTTTGGAACACTCAGCACATAGGTTCTCAGCTAGGTAGTAATTTTATATTGCTTTTAAAAAAAATGCTGCTGAATTGGGGGCCATTGAGAAAGCAAACTAATAACTCACCAACACACACACACAGAGAAGTGAAAAGAAGGGGAAAGTATTTATATAAAATGGCTTTCCTTTTAAATAATTCCATTATATTAGGGGTTCTACAAATATGTCAGACAAAAAAGAAAGATCAAGGATGGTGTGGGTCCGCTGCTCGGTGGAGAAGGTGAGCTGGTAATGGAAGATGATAAGAAGGCAGAGCTGCTCAAGGCCTACTTTGCTTCAGTCTTCACCCAAAAAATAACATGTGACCGGACAACTAGAGAAGTTATCATAGACAATAAAGGGGAAGGGATGCAGATCAGAATAAGTAAACAACACATCAGAAATCTTCTGACTAATTTGAATTAATTCAAGTCAGCAGGGCCTGATACTATTCACCCCACAATACGGAAGGAATTAGCTGATGAAATCTCAGAGCCACTGACAATAATATTTGCAAACTCATGAATGACAGGAGAGGTCCCAGAAGACTCGAGAAAGGCTAACATAGTACCCATCTTGAAAAAGGAGAAACTGGGGAACTATAGACCAGTCAGCCTGATCTTGATACCTGGAAAGCTACTAGAACAATGTATAAAACATTCAATTTCCGAATATCTGAAGGATGAAGGGGTAATCGCTAACAGATAGCATGGATTTACTATGAACAAATCATGCCAAATCAGCTTGATTTTACTCTTTGACAAGGTAACTGGTTTGGTGGATGGAGGAATGCAGTAGACATAATATACCTGGACTTCAGCAAGGCTTCTGATACACTCTCACAGGATATGCTGATAAGTACTGGAGAAATGCAAGCTTGGCAGAACTACCATTAACAGGATACATAACTGGTTAAACAACCACAAAAAAAGAGTAACTTAATGGAATAATGTCAGATTGGAAGGAGGTCTCAAGTGAGGTTCCACAGGGGTCTGTTCTGGGTCTGGTATTGTTTAACATCTTTATTAATGATCTGGATGTAGGTATAGAGACTACTGATCAAATTTGCAGATGGCACAAAGCTAGGGAGGATTGCAGACATTTTGGAGGATAGAGCTAAAACTCAAAGAGATCTTGATAAATTGGAGAACTGGGTTATAGACAACAAAATTAAATTCAAAGACAAATATAAGATGCTATGCTTAGGGAAGAAAAAACAAATGCACAAATACAGAATGGGGGATAACTGGCTTGGCAGCTGTACTGCTGAGAAGAATCTGAGAGTTGTGGTGGATCACAACCTCAATATTAGCCAGCAATGTGATGCTGTTGCAAAAAAAAAAAAAAAAAAGGCAAATGCTTTTTGGGTTGCATTAACAGACGCATAGCATGCACGTCATGGAAGGTGATAGTAATGCTCTATTCAGCACTGGTTAGCCTCAGCTGGAGTACTGTGTCCAATTTTGGTCACCAATGTATAGAAAGGATGTAGAGAAACTGGAAAGGATCCAGAGGCAAGTGACAGAGATGATCAAAGGGATGGAATGCAAGCCATATGAACAAAGGCTGAAGGAACTGGATACGTTTAGTTTGGGAAAGAGATTAAGTGGGAACATGATAGCAGTCTTCAGATATTTGAAAGGCTGCCATAAAAAAAAAGAGAGAAAAGTTGTTCTCTCCTGCCACGGAGGGCAGGACAAGAGGCAATGGGTTCAAACTACAGCAAAGCAGTTTTAGATTAAATCTCAAGAAAAACTTCCTAACTGTAAGAACAGTAGGACAATGGAACAGACTGCCTAGGGAGGTTGTGGAAGCTCCTTCACTTGAGGTTTTCAAAAAAAGCTCTGGATAGCCATCTGTCTTGGATGGTTTAGACACAACAAATACTTAATCCTGGTAGAGGGTTAGACTAGATTACCCTTCTAAGCCTATTGTTCTATGATTTTATAGGCAATAACATCACCCCAGCATGGCTCAGAAGAGTATTCCTCTAGAAAAAAAATGGATCCCAAAGGTTTTACAATATTCTCCATGGACTTGATCTTGTACTGTGGAAATAGGGCATGTTCTATGTGTAAGTGAACGTAAAATGTGACAGAGCAGGTCAGTGAGCAGAGCAGAACCT
This sequence comes from Trachemys scripta elegans, assembly GCF_013100865.1. Classification (NCBI taxonomy): domain Eukaryota; kingdom Metazoa; phylum Chordata; order Testudines; family Emydidae; genus Trachemys; species Trachemys scripta. The sequence continues at coordinate 83,583,628 of NC_048300.1, read as the reverse complement.
GATCTTGCATCAACAAGAACCCTCTTGCTTGGCTGCCAAGTTAGTCCCACCTAGTAGCAGGAATGCAAAGAAGGAAGCATATAGCTAAAAGCCTCACTTGTATGTTGAGGGTCACACTTATGACCCAGTCATTATGCTTGTGCGCATATAAGCTTGCACTCTCGAGCTGAAGGGCAATAACCAAGCACTCCACAGTGCATGTAGAGGGTCATGTTACCAGGCCAAGTGATCAGGGTCTGCTGTGCTAGTCTCTTTCAGTTCAACATATCAGGGACCTTCTGAACAAGGTTCAGCTAGGTCAGCTTTCATGTTAGTAGCTCCCTAGTCCTGCCCGTCCCAGAGCTAGGCATCAGGGAATCTGGGGTGGGTAGGGGGAACTGGGGCCTCTCACTCCACCGGGTCCTGGCCCAGTTCACTGAAATTGTGACAGAGCAGGCTGGCCTATGCTTGGCCCACCTCCTGTTCACCTTCTATTGGGCCATTTCCTGCCCCACCCAATGTCTCAGTTTGGGGGCATGGCTGCTGCTTGATTGTAGTCCTTTGTGCCAAACCCCCAGAGTCTTGGCGCTGATGCAGGTGACCCTCTGGTGCCCAACATGTGGTTCTCTCTACCCTGGGGTGATGTCTCCAAGGGCGGGAGGAGACTCACAGCCAGACCTCCTCAGGAAGCACCACTTCTCTTCCTGCCTCAGGGCAGTGCTCCCCCTGGAAATGGCTTCTTTCTGCTCCCCGACTTGGACTGCTGGAACTCTTTTTATACTGCTCCTTTCCCCAAGAGCATGCTCAGCAGTGCCTGAGGGGTGGAGCTTTCCTGGACCAATCCTGCCACTGCCTTTCCCCAGCCTCAGTCTTAGTGAGGGGTTTGTAAAACTCACCACAGTGCACTCCCAAGATTAGGACTTCAAAACAGATTACTTCATCCACCATTCTACATCAGCTTCTCCTCGTCCCATAATTTTAAGAGATGAAGCGAAAAAACAATGGGGGAAAATTAGCCAAGACACTATGGCTAACGCAATCTATAATTGCGATGAGATTTGCAGTGAAAACTGGTCAGAGGCTAAGCTTTTAGCATATCAGAGAGCAGCAAATTGACTCCCAACACCATGCTGTAGCATCAATTCATTAACAATCCAGAGTGCAACGTACTGAATCCCTAACATCTCTTCCTGTAGCATCTCCTTTTCTTTCCTCTCAACCAAGTATTGACCAACCTAGATACTATTCACCTTTTGAAATCTGACACGATCACAGCCCAAAGCATTATGGTTACAGGTATCCAGTGTAAGAGAGTATCCAGTGCTCTAATGTAATTAATCCGAACTGGGTCACCAGCAGCCATCCTGCTCTAACCTGCATTGTTGTGCATCTCAAATAGCCAGTTGGCCATCAGTATTTGTGCTTTCACAGCATGTGCTGACACTACCTGTGGGCCAAGGTTGATTTTTAAATGTTTTCTTTTATAGGATAGTGTGTGAGCAGGGTGGATAAAACACAATAAAAACAAATTCAATAAAAATTCAGTTAGAAAAATATATGGTAGGCAGAAATCAAGCAAATCTACTGAAGTCAATACAGCATTCTTCCCTTATAATGTACATGACCAGAAGGATTATTCATTTACAGTGGAACAAGAACTGATTTCTAGCACTTTGCTGATCCAGTATGATGGTAATCAAATATCCATCTGCATATTCAGATCTCTGAATCAATTGCACTTGTAGGAGCAAACCCTGTCCTGACTCACAGCTTGTGCAATCTCAATGAAGTCACTAGGTCAGATATTACCCTCAGATGGACCAGAATAAATCCAAAATAACTCCATTAGTCTCAGTGACATTCCTCCAGTGAAACTCGCAAGGGAGTTTGGAAGGGGAATGGGAAGGGAGCGAGGGTCTGTTTTCCCTTTATTCCCCTTAAAACCTATAAACCAACTACATTCAAAACTTCTTGCTTAAACAACCCTTTCAGCAGACAGGGGGCTGCAGACAGAAGTTTGACAGAGGGAGGCTTACGATGGTTAGGAAGACCCGCAACACCTGTGCCAGCACTGCTTCTGTCTCCTCCACCTGCGCCTGTAGCCAGACAGAGCGCCTGAGCATGGATGCTTCTACCCAGATCCTGGTGTGGTTTTGCAAAGACTGTAACTTGCAATTTCCACTTATTGATATCCAGGCTGGGGGGACCATCCAATGTGAAAGGTGCCTACTGGTGGAATCTCTCAGGCAGCAGGTGGGAGAGCTACAGGAGGAGGTGGCTAGGTTGAGGAGCATCCGAATCCACGAGCAATTCCTGGACAGTGTCCATGTGGAGACAGCTGAGGTAGCTGTTCCAGTACACAGGACTGCTGATACACCACTGGTGGAGGAGGAGATGGCTCAGGGTGGACACTGGCAGCTGGTTACTTCTGGCAGCAGGCAGTGCTCCACCCCTGCTCCGAACCCTCCCACCATGGTAATAGGTAACCATTATGCTCTTCTTGATACAGGAAAGAAGGAATCACCCCCTACAGTAAAGGAGGAGAAGCCTCGTACCCCTAAGGCTGGGAGGTCTGCTGCCACCACTGCGAATAGGAAACGTAGGGTAGTGGTGGTCAGAGACTCTCTGCTGAGGGGGACGGAGGCATCCATCTGTCGCCCTGACATTTCATCTCGGGAGGTATGCTGCCTGCTGGGAGCCCGTATCCGAAATGTTATGGAGGCATTGTCGAGGATTATCCAGCCCTCTGACTACTACCCCATGCTACTCATCCATGTGGGCACAAATGATACTGTGCGGTGTGACACTGAGCGGATCAAGAGTGACTACAGGGCTCTGGGAGTACGGGTGAAGGAGTTTGGAGCGCAGGTGGTATTCTCTTCGATTCTTCTTGTCAAAGGTAGGGGCCCGGGCAGAGACAGATGCATCATGGAGGTGAATGCCTGGCTGCGAAGATGGTGTCGCCAGGAGGGCTTTGGCTTCCTAGACCACAGGATGCTATTCGAGGAAGGACTGCGAGGCAGAGATGGCGTTCACCTTTCGAGGAGGGAAAAGACCCTATTTGGACACAGACTGGCTAACCTAGTGAGGAGGGCTTTAAACTAGGTTCGATGGGGACAGGTGAGCAAAGCCATGTTCCCCAGGTAAGTGGGGAACATGGAGACCTGGGAGATGGGTTGGAAACGAGAGGAAGTGTGGGCTATATTGGCAGAGAGAAAGGAGGGTCAGGACAAAAGTGGGAGGAAAGATCAAACCAGTATCTTAGATGCCTATATACAAATGCGAGAAGTATGGGTAATAAGCAGGAAGAACTGGAAGTGCTAATAAATAAATACAACTATGACATTGTTGGCATCACTGAAACTTGGTGGGATAATACACATGATTAGAATGTTGGTGTGGATGGGTACAGCTTGCTCAGGAAGGATAGACGGGGAAAAAAGGGAGGAGGTGTTGCCTTATATATTAAAAATGTACACATTTGGACTGAGGTAGAGATGGACATAGGAGATGGAAGTGTTGAGAGTCTCTGGGTTAGGCTAAAAGGGGTAAAAAACAAGGGAGATGTCATGCTAGGAGTCTACTACAGGCCACCTAACCAGGTGGAAGAGGCGGATGAGGCTTTTTTTAAACAACTAACAAAATCATCCAAAGCCCAAGATTTGGTGGTGATGGGGGACTTCAACTATCCGGATATATGTTGGGAAAATAACACAGCGGGGCACAGACTATCCAACAAATTCTTGGACTGCATTGCAGACAACTTTTTATTTCAGAAGGTTGAAAAAGCTACTAGGGGGGAAGCTGTTCTAGACTTGATTTTAACAAATAGGGAGGAACTCGTTGAGAATTTGAAAGTAGAAGGCAGCCTGGGTGAAAGTGATCATGAAATCATAGAGTTTGCAATTCTAAGAAAGGGTAGAAGGGAGAACAGCAAAATAGAGACAATGGATTTCAGGAAGGCAGATTTTGGTAAGCTCAAAGAGCTGATAGGTAAGGTCCCATGGGAATCAAGACTGAGGGGAAAAACAACTGAGGAGAGTTGGCAGTTTTTCAAAGGGACACTATTAAGGGCCCAAAAGCAAGCTATTCCGCTGGTTAGGAAAGATAGAAAATGTGGCAAAAGACCACCTTGGCTTAACCACGAGATCTTGCATGATCTAAAAAATAAAAAAAGGACTCATAAAAAATGGAAACTAGGACAGATCACAAAGGATGAATATAGGAAAACAACACAGGAATGCAGGGGCAAGATTAGAAAGGCAAAGGCACAAAATGAGCTCAAACTAGCTACAGGAATAAAGGGAAACAAGAAGACTTTTTATCAATACATTAGAAGCAAGAGGAAGACCAAAGACAGGGTAGGCCCACTGCTTAGTGAAGAGGGAGAAACAGTAACAGGAAACTTGGAAATGGCAGAGATGCTTAATGACTTCTTTGTTTCAGTCTTCACCGAGAAGTCTGAAGGAATGCCTAACATAAGTGAATGCTAATGGGAAGGGGGTAGGTTTAGCAGATAAAATAAAAAAGAACAAGTTAAAAATCACTTAGAAAAGTTAGATGCCTGCAAGTCACCAGGGCCTGATGAAATGCATCCTAGAATACTCAAGGAGCTAATAGAGGAGGTATCTGAGCCTCTAGCTATTATCTTTGGAAAATCATGGGAGATGGGAGAGATTCCAGAAGCCTGGAAAAGGGCAAATATAGTGCCCATCTATAAAAAGGGAAATAAAAACAACCCAGGAAACTACAGACCAGTTAGTTTAACTTCTGTGCCAGGGAAGATAATGGAGCAAGTAATTAAGGAAATCATCTGCAAACACTTGGAAGGTGGTAAGGTGATAGGGAACAGCCAGCATGGATTTGTAAAGAACAAATCATGTCAAACCAATCTGATAGCTTTCTTTGATAGGATAATGAGTCTTGTGGATAAGGGAGAAGCTGTGGATGTGGTATACCTAGACTTTTGTAAGGCATTTGATACGGTCTCTCATTATATTCTTATCGATAAACTAGGCAAATACAATTTAGATGGGGCTACTATAAGGTGGGTGCATAACTGGCTGGATAACCATACTCAGAGAGTTGTTATTAATGGTTCCCAATCCTGCTGGAAAGGCATAACGAGTGGGGTTCCGCAGGAGTCTGTTTGGGACCGGCTCTGTTCAATATCTTCATTAACAACTTAGATATTGCATAGAAAGTACGCTTATTAAGTTTGCGGATGATACCAAACTGGGAGGGATTGCAACTGCTTTGGAGGACACGGTCATAATTCAAAATGATCTGGACAAATTGGAGAAATGGTCTGAGTTAAACAGGATGAAGTTTAACGAAGACAAATGCAAAGTGCTCCACTTAGGAAGAAAAAATCAGTTTCACACATACAGAATGGGAAGAGACTGTCTAGAAAGGAGTACGGCATAAAGGGATCTAGGGGTTATAGTGGACCACAAGCTAAATATGAGTCAACAGTGTGATGCTGTTGCAAAAAAAGCAAACATTCTTTTTCTTTCTGGGATGTATTAACAGGTGTGTTGTGAGCAAGACACGAGAAGTCATTCTTCCACTCTACTCTGCTCTGGTTAGGCCTCAGTTGGAGTATTGTGTCCAGTTCTGGGCACCGCATTTCAAGAAAGATGTGGAGAAATTGGAAAGGGTCCAGAGAAGAGCAACAAGAATGATTAAAGGTCTTGAGAACATGACCTGTGAAGGAAGGCTGAAAGAATTGGGTTTGTTTAGTTTGGAAAAGAGAAGACTGAGAGGGGACATGATAGCAGTTTTCAGGTATCTAAAAGGATGTCATAAGGAGGAGGGAGAAAACTTGTTCACCTTAGCCTCTAAGGATAGAACAAGAAGCAATGGGCTTAAAGTGCAGCAAGGGAGATCTAGGTTGGACATTAGGAAAAAGTTCCTAACTGTCAGGGTGGTTAAACACTGGAATAAATTGCCTAGGGAGGTTGTGGAATCTCCATCTCTGGAGATATTTAAGAGTAGGTTAGATAAATGTCTATCAGGGATGGTCTAGACAGTATTTGGTCCTGCCATGCGGGCAGGGGACTGGACTCGATGACCTCTCGAGGTCCCTTCCAGTCCTAGAATCTATGAATCTATGAACTGAGTATACAGTCTGGCTCAGTATGACTCCATAATGTATAAGTCAGGGTAGGATTTAATCCATATATTAGAACTGGAAATAACTGCTGCTAATCATGAGTGTGAGAGAGAGAGATTTTTGTAGATTCCTTTTGCAATCCTAAAATGTTGTAACTCATATACTATGGAAACTGGCAATCAAAAAATAACCATGACCCAACTTATTTTCTATACAACGTAATAAGCAGTGGTCCCAGGAGTACTTTACATAGCTAATACCCCTCCCGCACAAGCTTCCCTAGTTTACCGATGGAATAGGAAGGCTGTACTATCTATCCATAGGGAGAATTCAGCTTGTTCCTCCTGTACCATGCCCAGCCATAGAGTTTGGCCAGGTTTCCACCCAAACCCGTACACTGACCCAGACTAGTCTGAATCTCAGTAGAAGGTTGGCCGAAAAGATTCACAAATCACAGTGACCCTGTCCTGTGTTGCAAATTTGTAGGTAAAGTCTAGATATTATCTAAGTCACATAGAAAAATTCCCATGGTGGACACTGATACTTTGTAAAGCAAAATTTAGACATCATATCTAATTTCTAAAACCTTCATGTCATTGGAGTTCTAAAACTGTAAATATGTGTTAATAAAAGGCCTGATGAAGAACTAAAAGAAAATGCTGATAACATATGATAAGACATATGCCCCTGGAAATTATAACTTGTGCTCTGACATACAAAGCAAGTGCTTGACTACACGCACAATGTACTATTATATATATTTTAATGTGAAGCAATGATTTAGCCATACGTCTACTATTAACATTGAAGTCCTATGCATTCACTGGAGAGTTGCAATTATTGGTCAAATTTTCAAACATGAGCACAATGAAAAAATAGCACAGACACATATGGTGTCTACAAACCTACACACTTTTAATAATTGCATCAAAAATTTGGATAATTCCATAGATTCAGTAGGTAGCCGGTTGTGTGTGCAACTAACTAATTTGCATATTTTGCTTATACAACAGGTTAATGTGCAATTAATTTTCCATTGCACTTTCCTAAAATATGGCCCTACATGTTTAGAAGCCAACAACAAAAGACAATTTTTCTAAAATGTATTTTGTGCCAATTTAAAGGTATGTAACTTTTCTACTAACACTATAAAGCAAATATCAGCTCTGTCGGAGTGCTTAGCTCACCTGGATGCCGTGAAAGCTTTAATCAATACATTTTATTTTTATATATATATATATACACACACACACACACACACACACACACACATATACTTTCTAAATTATTTTCTAAGTTACTTTGTGTTAATACAGGCCTGCAGTATTTGACTTTGCTACATCAATAAAGCACAAGGAGTGTGAAATCTGTGATCAATGTGCCCATACAATAGAAAACTTTCAAACTGACAGCCAAAATATTTCTCTTGCTTTCTTATCTACATTGTGGTAAATTGTCAGTGCTGTATGGCAGATTGGATGTGGCAAGTACTGTAAAGAAAACATAAGCTTTTTCTTTTCTTTTTCTTTTGTCAACTGCAAGACAAGTGAGTTTTCTATATTGATGTGGTCACTAAAAATGAGATCAGTGGGCAAGGTCCCCAGAAAATACCTTAGACAGTTTCTAACACCAAATCAAAATATTTTTTTCTTCTGATAGACTCAAGTTTTAAATGCAATCAGTGGGCAGCGAATAACATGCCTGAACACCACAGAGTGTATTTTTTCCTTCCTATTAACTATGTGTTAACTTAAGACGACATGCTGACTTGGAATCACAGCAGAAACTTGTAAATGATGAATGAAAATGAAATGAAAAATCCCAATCCAGTGCATAGGGCAATCACTGCTATGCTTTGCTGTGTGACTTGTGTGCCCCTCCTGTCCCCCTGCCCTCCTCCCCAACACACACACAATATAGCTCAAGTTCACCCAAGGAATTAAAAAAATAAAACAAAAAAAACCCAAAAAATATTCACACCCCAAAGCCAGAAACCTTTACCACCACCACCACAAACAAAATTCCTATAAACGGAACTTCTTTCCTCCCCCTGCCCCCTGAATGCTTTGAATGAGATGAGATGCCAGTTTTTGGCATCTGTTTCACAAATTTTGTAGCAGTCAGGCCTGGGGAGTGGGTGGGGAGGCATTATTTGGAATGGTGCTTCTTTTCCACCCGACATGGCTGTACAATGAGAGACAGTTGGAAATGGCCGCCTGCATTGAAGACAAAGCCTAGAAAGATCACTTGACTGAAGAAAGAAACGCGCCCAGTCTGAAACAAACATACAGAGAAGTCATGTTATCCAGTGTTGAGAACTGGGGGCTAGCAGTCAGGAGTCAGAGTCGTCCTCTGTTCTTCCACTGACTCGTCGTGTAACCTGAGGCATGTCACTTAATCTCCCTGTGCCTCACTTTTCCCACCTGTCAAACAAGTAAAAAAAACCTACCTACCCCTAAAAGACTGTGAGACTTAATATTTGAAAAGAAGTTTCAAACCACAGACTGAAAAGAAGTGCAAAGTATCATCGTCATCAACAACAGAGCTTGAAAATCCACTCACTGAGGGCAAAGGGGAATCTTTTCTGGGCAATTGCCATCAATTTCTTCAGAAGCTCTCGTTAAAAACAAACACACAAAACAAAACAAAAAGTTCCTAGCTTTTGTGGTTGGGAAGAGAATCTTCCAAACGTGAACTAGCAGAAACCAAAGCCCTGTTATCTTCCTATGTCCATCGACCGGCAGCTCCTCCAGTGCCTGAATTGCTGCTCAGAGCTTCCCCAAGCTGCAGCAGAGTGGAGTTTGCCCTCTGTCTTGTCAATGGTTACTACTATTGCTCAGGACTACGGGGCAAACAGTGAGATGGTGAGAATCAGAATGAGTTCACTCTGTTTCCTGAGAAACAGCCTTTCAGCAGCACTGAGGCAGACACCACTGGGAAGGAGCACAGGCTGCACAGGGTGCACAGTGAGAGAAATTGGAGCAGGGGGAGGGGTAAAGCGGTAGTCACACGCAATAGCCAGGGTACTGGGGAAAAGGAAAGTAGTAGAGATCACTCCCACCCATCCTCATAGCAGCTTGAAGATTCTTTGGTGGAAGGGGGAACAGAAAGAGAGAGAATATATTCCTTCTCCACTCAAGCAAACATAAAAGGAGTTGGGGTAACAAAATTAGTCTGACACCTATTACCTGGAGAAGGATATGAAGGATAAGAGGCTCACCACCCTAGCAGGAATCTCAGCTCACTCTGACTTTCCCAGCAGTGTGAGGGAGAAGGGTTGGCTTCTCGTCTGGACACTGCCTCTGGATACTGCCCCTCAATCTTTCACATTGACCTATGGCCGGTGAGTTTAGTCCTTGGACTGTTAGGTGTCTGGCAAAGTTTCCAAGCTGTCCATAGGAGAGGTTGAGGGTTAGGTTAGTGGGCAGGAAAGAGAATGTGAGACTGATGAGATAAATAGGTTTTGAAGGTGAAGGCCTGGCTTGACATAAGTAACTTTAACTTGCCTCATTTCTTTGTGGGCATGATTGGGAAGGTGAATGGCAGGTTGAGTTGTCAAAACAAACAGTATACTGGAGTCAGAATGGCTAGCTAAGTTCAGCAGGAACATGCTGGCAGTAGTCAACAAGCCTGAATGTAAAATAAGGTTGAAGTCAGATTATGCATGAACAGCACACGGACAGAGCATGTGGTACAGGGATTGGCTCCTACAAAATAACCAAGCCAGTCTTAACCAAGCCAGTCTTGGAAAGTGTGATGCAATGTATAGTAAATGTGATGTAATGTGTAAATGTATATAAAGGAAGAGGTTTGCTGTGTAACTTTGGATGTGTGGTACACCCTATACCCATCCTTGTGCTTGAGTCTGAACAACTCAGCATAGCTTTGCTGTATGGCAAATAAAGATTCCCAAGTGATGCAATCTGGAGTTGAACTGAGTTCTTGGGAAGCTGAGTGGAAACAGTTTTGGAGGGAATCCCAACAGTGGGAGAAGTGAGAGAAGAAAGGAGGAACCAAAAATATATCGGAGGAGATACAGAACATAATGCAGAGAAATGGAGAGAGAAAAAGTGAAGAGGGTGGGGGGAAAGAGAAGGAAAAAGAGGAAAGAGACACTGGAGACAATTCAGAAAAAACATACCAGCATCTATTACAGGAGAAAAAAAATAGTGGAGTGGTGCCAGGAAGGGAAAGAGGTTTATAAAAAGCAACTGAGGTTCAGTAAGTAGGGCCTGCCAAGCTGTATTCAGCAAATATTGTAGACAAATTCCACCAGTATTTGTTAAATAATTTATTCAACAAACACTTTTTTTGTGGTATTTGGCAAGCTCTCTCTTTGGCTATTATAGTATTCAACAGATATTGGTGACATTCATTGACTATAGGAATATCTTTTCCTAACTATTTGACCTGTCCTAGGAGTTAGTTATATTGTTTTAAAACCTGTTAAATAGAAAGAATGCTATTCATGGCAGGGACAGTTGTCGTCCTCTGTGTTTGGTACTATCACAATATAAATAATAGAAGTTGAGTGATAATACAACCCTTAAATACAGTACACAGCTGCCTCATTCTTTTACATTACAAGAAATGTGGAGGCACAGGTAATTTTCATGCTATGTGGTAGGCTTAGTCTTTTGTCTAGTAGGTATCAATTTTTTGAAGTCTAGATTATCATAATTAACCTATACTCCTTTGGAGCCAGTTCCAACTTGTAGTCAGATATCAGCAGTTACCTTACCTCTCATCCGTTTAAATGTACCAGAGCTTTTTCATATTAGCTTTGCCCCTTTTATTGGAAGAACATTTGATGAGATAATTTCCACCTCAGTATTTATCCAAATCAATTCCCAGTGCTCTTTAAAAGAAAGGCAACGCCCTTCTCCCTTGTAGAATGCTTTTCATCCCAAAGTACTGTACAGATTAAATACTGTATTACATACCAGAAAAATACACTGAAAGAAAGTTATTTAAGATGCAAAGTCAAGCACTCAAAAGTTAGGAAATGCCAGGTTTAAGGTTGCCTGTGCAACCTTAATTCAGCCCCCTTTGTGCATAAGCATGGTGATGTATTCTTTAATTACATGATCATATTCCAGTTTTTTCCACAGGACCTCTGTCTCATTCAGTGCACAGGTTGGACGGGGCTCTGGAAGTGAAATAGCTATTCAGTCTTTTTTATCCTCATTATTTATTGTGTAGCCCCAACTTATTTAATACATAACAGTCAAATCCTGCTCTGAATACATAATTACTAATTCCCTGGTGGGTTTTTCTATTAGCACCATGGTATCCGAGGGTTCACAAACTTTACCTTCATGCCTTTGAGAAAGGAAAGTCTTGTTATCCCCATTTCACAGATGGGAAAACTGAAACTAAGACAGAGTCACTTGCCTGAGGTCACACAGCAAATCTGTGGAAGAGACAGAATTGGAACTAAGGACCTGCTAAGTCCTAGCCCTGTGCTCATTCCTCCAGACCACAGTATCTTATTAGTAGAAATGATGAGTAGCCACAGCTCCTATTGACTTCAGTTGCAGTTGCAGCTGTGAGCACTCGGCATTTATATAAATCAGGCCCCAGGTGTCTCAAGTCAGGTACCTAGAAAATGAAAAATACAGGGTATTTTGAGAAGTATTTGCAATGCTTCATGGGGCTGAAATGAGTCATGCAGAGGTGACTGGGAGCATGTGTTCATCTTACCACAATGCAGTGTTCTTCATCCCATAATTTCATCTGTATCCCATAATATTTCACATTTCTTTTCAAAATCCCCGCAAACCTGAGCATCCCTCCTCGATGTCTGCCATGACAGAAACAAGGATCTTGCACGGCTCTGCACTATTGTGATGGGTGTTGCAAGCACATGGCACCTGATCCTGCAGTATTTGCCGAACGACAAGAGGAGCCTCAGGGAACTTGACAATTCCTTAGAGGCTAGATTGTTATGGGACGTAGAAAGAAACAATTCAAGGTTGTTGGTGGCATTCACGGAGCAGCTGCAGATGGTGGAGCGCTGTTTCTGGGACTGAGAAACAAGCACTGACTGATGGGAATCACATTGTCATGCAGGTTTGGGATGATGAGCAGAGGCTACAAACTTCTGGATGCGTAAGGCCACATTCCTGGATCTGTGTGCCACATTGGCCACAGCTCTCCAGAGCAAAGACACCAAAATGAAAGCTGTGCTGACAGTTGAGAAGTGAGTGGCAATTGTACTGTGGAAACTTGCAATGCTAGATTGCTACCAGTCAGTTGGGAATCAATTTGGAGTTGGGAAATCCACCACGGGGGTTGCAAGAGTGCAGGGTCATTAATTGCCTCCCACTACACAGGACTGTGACTCTGGAAAGTGTGCAGGACATAGTGGGTGGTTTTGCTGCAATGGGGTTCCTGAACTGTGGTTGGGCAATAGATGGCACGCATATCCCTATTTTAGCACCAGATCACCTTGCAATGGAATACATCAACAGAAAGGGCTGCTTGTCTATGGCAATGCAAGCGCTGGTGGATCACCGGGGACACTTTACAGACATCAATGTGGGCTGGTCAGGGAAGGTGCATGACGTGTGCAACTTTAACAACACAGGACTGTTCAGAAAGCTGCAAGCTGGGACTTTCTTTCCTGACTGGTGGATTACCATTGGAAATGTTGAAATGCCAAAAGTGATCCTGGTGGATCCCCTCTACCTCTTGCTCCCATGGCTCATGAAGTTTACACCGGCCACCTCAACAGCACTAAGGAGCATTTCAACAACTGGCTCAGCAGATGCAGAATGACAGTTGAATGTGCCGTTGGTCATTTGAAGAGTTGCTGGTGTTGTCTACTTACGAGATTGGACCTCAGTGGAAAAAAATATCCCAATGGTTATAGTTACCTGCTGTGTCCTACATAATATCTGTGAAGCTAACAGGGTTTCTGCCAGGATGGAGGGCAAAGGTGGAGTGGCTGTCTGCTCAATTTGAACAACCAGATACAAGAGCTATAAGAAGAACTCAACATGGAGCTATATGGCTCATGGAGGCTTTGAAAGACCATTTTAATAGTGAGCCAAAGTAGTGTGTGTTGCTGTAGTGTGCTCTACCTGGCCTTGCTCTTTTGCAGCCCAGTATGAATCTTGTAGTCAGTGCTGTATGTGTAGGAATATAATTTTGCCAGTGTACCTATTAATATTGTTTGTGAATTATATTATAGGTTCTGTGATAAAATGAAGTAACAGGAAATTGGTAGGTGTCAGACCTGCTCAGCACCAGCCAGCATGTTGTGAACTAATAATGATGAATTATGTTCCAAAACCAGAATTTTATTCTGAAACCAGGGAAATAAAAAATATTTAGAACTTAATAAAACTTAATAAATTAAGGGAGCAGAACATATGAAGGGGAAACAACAGTCATTTCCATTTCAGTTACACATATCCCAACTGTGTCTTTCACAGGTCAGAGTATGCGCATCTGCGAATGTCTTTAATGTCCCCTGAGGCAGAGTGGTAGGGGTAGTGCTGTGACCCCGATGCCATGTGGAATGTTGAGGGGCAGTGTAGGGAAGTCCCAACATCGAGTTCTCAATGAGCTGCAGTGGGAGGCAAGCATGGGATTCTTGAACCTGCAAGTTTCTAGAGTCCACAGCATCTGTATTTTCTGCCTGAAAAACTCCATTACATCCTGGTGCATCTCCCTCTCCTTTTCCTGCTTGGATTCCTGGGCCTGTCTCCTCTCTGCTCTTTCCTTCTCCATGCTGTCTGCAAGGGTCATCCACCAGGCCCTGGTCTTATTCTTTGATGCAGCCCTAGACTTGCAACAACTACCTGGAACATTGTCATCCTGAGTCTTCCCATTTCTCCTCCTCATCTGGCATATGCATTCCTCGGGTGCGGAGGGGGAGACCCTCAAGGCCAAAATACCAGCAGCTGAAAATGAACACACAGAGGTACTTCTGTTAGCGTATTCACGACAGAAATCAAAACTTAGGATACTGAACTTAGTCCCTTGGATCCCCACAAGTTGTAAGCACGACATTCTCACTTCTCCTTGGGATTGATACAGTACAGCGCCAGTCACAGCAGCAGCCATGGATAGTACAGACCTGTGGGGGAGGAGGGGAGTTTGGGGAAATGAGGAGGGGATCACTCACAGGCATGAGTATCTGTGTATAGGGCAATGGAACTGAATACTGTTTTCCACAGTGGTGGTGATTGTAGCTGATATCTCACTCCTGAGGATAACAAATGCAGAGAGAACACAGCTGCTGCTGGTGTCCCGATGCCGCCTGGGAACATATGCTGTTAGCCTGTGTACTGGAATGGTGCCTGCTGAAGTAATTGCTGAGTGGGAAAGTGTCCTACCGCAGCAGCAGAAATAAGGCAGCCCTCCCCAGAAACCTTTGGCAGAGGATTGCACAGTACCTCTGTAAAGGTTTCCTAGAGATCTCTATAGAGGATTCATGGGACATCCTGGTGCACATGAACAAACTGTTTCGCATGGCCCCCTCTACCTAACTCTAGAGGAGAATGAAAAGCAGATACGGTAGCAACTCTACCTCTCTTGGTTGTTTCACTACTTATTCTAGCATAAATAAAAAAAAGTAAATCAACAGATGTGTCCTGCTACTTTGGGGATTCCATCCCTATAATTTCAAAGCAAACTGCATACTTACCAGAAGTTCCTTCCCCTGCATCAGGCTTGTCCATGCTTGATTGTCGGGCTGTCTGGACAGGGGTGGAGTCAAAACCATATCCTGGCTCGCTGCACAGCTGAATCCCCCTGTCACCTGTCCCCCACACTCGTACTCCTATTCTTCCTTGTCCACCACCTCCACCTTGCTGTTCCTGGGGGGTGGGGGAGGGCTGTGAATCAGGCTCCTCCAAAGTATCCATGGGACTCTTGGGGATGAGGGTGGGGTCTTCGCTCAGGATGGCATACAGCTGTTTGTAAAAGTGACCAGTCTGTGGCTTCGCATCAGACCAATTGTTAGCCTCACTTACCTTCTGGTACACATGCCACAGCTCCTTGGCTTTCATGTGGTACTGCTGCTGGTCCCTCTTGTAGCCTTTCTCCTCCATGCCCTTGCTGTTTGACCAGACCCCCATGTCGGTTGGCTTTGCAGCATTGTTTAACACCCTGAGCAATCTGCTTGTAGATGACGACGACTCTATGGCTGGATCGGATCCCCACAGACCCAGGAGATCCAACACCTCCTGTGTACTCCAGGTAGGAGCATGTCTGCAGTGTATAGCTGGCATGGTCAGCTGGGCAGTTGCACACAACAGTGGAGAGCTGCTAAGTGCGCTCACCAAGCCGGACAACCAGGAACAGGAATTTCAAAAATTAATGTGACTTTAAAGGGGAGGGGTGGCTTCCTATCCACCTAGCCCCTGGAGAGTGGAGTTCACAATGGTGACCAGAGCAGTCAGGCTGTGGCATTGTGGAACAGCTCCTGGAGGCCAGTAACAGTCAACGTAAGTAACACAGTGACTACACTGACACTGTGTTGACTTCACTAAATTGACCTTGAATCTATGCCACTTGGGGTGGTGGCGTTATTCAGTTGGCATAGCAGGACAGTTACAACGGCAGGAGCGAAATTTAAGTGTAGACACATCCACAGCTAGGTTGATGTAAGCTGCCTTGAGCTGACCTAACCATGTAGTGTAGACCAGGCCTAAGACTCTTACTCTGGGAAAAGTGCCATAGGATCTTTAATAAACACAAATGATCAGCATTTACCTTGTACACGTCATTGAAAGTAGCACTTTTAGCAGTAGATAGTAAACACCAGCATAAAGATGGGATGCCAAGGGCTTGATCCAAAGCCCATTGACTTCAATGGGCAGTGGGCCAGGCACCTACGAGGGAAGAGAGTCACCTATGCAGTCACCAGTCCCACTGGCTGCATCACCAGGCATTTCTCTGAAGATCTCAAAAATATCAGCCAGGCTCAAGCATGTTAGACCTGAGGGGATCACAGCCCAAAATTGAGATGGGACAGTGCGAGAGCAATCAGCACCAATAAACCTTTTCCCCCAACTTGCCATAGTCACTAGACATGGTTCTGAGCTGCAAAATATAAATGTGGATTTCAGTTCCCCAGGGATCAGGACTGTTGGGATCAGAGGTTTTATTTGGTCCATTTATAGTGATACAGGGCTAACTGCAACATTTGGTTCTGGATTCAGTTTGTTTGCCTCCCACTCCAACCCCACCCAAAATCACTATGTTAAATCTCTCTCTCTCACACACACACAGACACACACACACACACACTCTGACTGAATTAGTACTGGATTCTCGTACCTTCACAACTGGTACCTCCGGGGGGGGGGGGGGAGAGGGGGAAGATCGGGGAGGAAGTGGAGAGTTAATTGTAAATTGACAGGTACAAATAACACCATTCCAACTGTAAGTTCTTTCCTTTTGACTCTCGAGTCACTTTTGTGGTTTAACTTTTGTTGACTATTTCTAATTACATAGAGAGATTCACATATTCTACCCCTTGCACTTGTCACAGGCCACCCATGGGTTTTTTAGATAACATCACACCAAAAAATCATTATGAAGTGTCATAAAATGTGCTTACATAGAATCCTGTGGAGCTGGCTAAGTAAGTTCTCCTAGGCAATGGCTTATAAAATCTTCACCTGATACTTGTTACAGGTCAAAACCATAAAAATCTTATAACCACACTGGAGTACAGAAATTCACAAACACAACACAGAGAAGAAGCACGCATAAGAACCTACCTTTGTTTCTCCAGCATTACAGAAGCAACTCCTTCATGCGTACTGCACCCAATGTCTAGGGAGGGTGACTTACTGCAGAACTCATTGACTCTACCTGTCTAGGAATGACTTTCAACTTTACACGTCAGATCCTCAGCCCAACGTTGGCTGCTTTGCACCACTCCAGCATCACAAAGCAGTACTCAGGCAAGCTTAATTGTCCATGGGAGGATTTGCAAGTGGCACAAAATGCACCATAGTAACTTTTACGTGACCCGGACCCCATTGTAGGATGTTTATCCAGAGAAGAGAGAGAGGGGTCACACCATCTCTACACAATGGCTGCCAAAATAGCCCTGTGCGGGCTGAGGGCAGCTGGTGCTAAATTCAAAGATATTTTAACTTGGCTGTAGGTTCCACACAAGCACAGACTGACCCCACGGGCCAGGAGACTGTAAAGGATGCCTAAAGGTGCCCTTTGGTCTTGCACCAAGAACAGTGAATCTGGGCCTACATGCACATTACATGAAAGCAACATAGTACACACATGGCAAAGATCAGCCAAGACAAACATAGAGGACCAAATCCTCAGGTCCTTACTCAAGAAAAATGTCACTGGTGCCTGTATTCTAGAGTTCACAGACACACAGAGAGCACAATAGTGCCCTGAGAATTAGCTCATCAGATTAACAACTAAACTTTCTAGCTCCCTGATACATCAAGCTCAGTTATGGCTAAAAGCCTGAAATGCACTAAGCTGGAGGGAGAGGGGAATGAAGGAGAAGCAAAGAGGTGCACTGCCTGAGCAGCAGTTGCTGGAGGCATTATGCCGGTAGAGATTCAGGATAAGGCGTAATGCCTCCAGGGGGTGCTGGCAGGAGAGCTTTCAGCAGCAGTAGTAATTACTTCCACAGAACAGATGTAATGTGCATTACCTCAGAGCAGTGTTTAATTTGTGCCAGGGCTTGCCAGGGCTGAGCCCCTATGCTTGGCAGTTCACGGCCCCGGCACCTGTGGGCTTGCCACATCAGCTATGAAAGTAAAAAAATTGCTTGAGCCCCGGCACCTCTTTCATTACAAATTAAGCACTGCCTCAAAGCAGCCCTGCAGCTTTGGCCTGTGCATAAACAGTGTTCTTTCCCTGTCCAGACATGCCCTTTAGGAGCACTGCTGGCTTCGCTAATTGGCCTCTCCCTTGTGCTCAGGATGTGCAAACAGTCATACTGTGGCTGGTCCCCACATGGCAGCTGGCAGTGCTGGGGTGGAAGAGTCTCCCTGCATCATTTCTCTGCACCCCTCCAGCACTCCTGCTGGGGGCAGCAACATTTTGCTCTGATTACACAGGTGCCGCTTCCATTGACTTAAATTGGAGGTGCCCTTGTGTAACAGAGCTGAATTGACCCTTGGATGAGATCCAAAGCTCATTTAAGTCACTGGAAAGATTCTCACTGGCTTTAGTAGGCTCTGACTGTGAGGATCCCTCGTCTCTTTAACTCACAGAAATATTTTTATGACAAGTCAGTACACAATGGCAGGCACACAGTTTTAAAGCCCTGACTCCTTTGTCTCCTCTAGGAATATGTTTTTCCACTGAAACAGCCTGGGTAATTATAATGCTTTTCCCCAGCGAGGTGTTAAACTTCTCTCTGATTTCCTCTCTCATCTCCACCTAGTGGATTTAATGTATTTCCAGGTCAGTTCCCATACAGCTCCAACACTTTCTACGCCACTTGTTTAGAAAATTCAGCCAAGTCAGCTTGCTCAAACTGCTTTGTAGCTACCGTAGCCATTCGTTCTCAGCTGAACTGTGTTCTCAAGGATAAACTGAAAGTAGGTATTCTGCTCTTCCCAGATCAGTCAAGTAAACCTACTGGATCTGCTAGAGTGTCTTTTCAAATCACGCCCTCTGCAGCCAGTGAATGGTTCCCTACTGCCCCACACCTTTCAAAAGGTGTAGATTCAAGGCTTTTAAAAAAAAAGTTTTCAAAAATCTATATTGGGATAGGATTTGTTTTAAATCTCCCCCTGCCACTTACTGGGGCAGAGCGCACACACACACACACACACACACTTCCCTCCCTCATAGTCGGTACAGCACAGGGCATGCAGCCCCTGCTTCCCACTGCTGGGACACCAAGCATACAGCTCCTGTTTCTTCCCCCCATACCACTGATGAGGTGCAGCAGGGAGTCCCTGCTTCATGGTCTGCCAACCTCCAATTAGCTGCCTCTGAACTTTCTCACCTCTGTGGCTTGCTTGAGGGATTGATTCCTTCCTATTCACTATTTCTGACTCTGTAACCCAAGAAGTGTATGTTTCCTGCACTTCCTCAGGTCTGTGACCCACCATGTGGACGCAGTCTCAAAAACTCACCTTTGAGCCATATCTTTGTGGAAGGTGGAGAATGAGGAGGAATTGGTGTTGTCTACGTATGACCTGAACCTATTGGATTGCATCACACTGACATGCCAGATTATCTTCTTAATGTGAATATTGTTTTGCCAGGCAGAACAGAGAAATCATATTAGTAACTGTTCATGTAAAAAATTAAAAAATTAGACTTTTCCTTCAGAAAACTTAGGTTATATGCACACCACCACTTACTGTGATATAGCTTATGTTGCTCAGGGGTGTGAATAAGGACCCCCTTGAGCGATATAAGTTACACCAACCTAAGCACCAGTGTGGACAGCGCTATGTCGGTGGGAGAGCTTCTCCCACTGACATAGCTACCGCCGCTCATGGGGACTGAAGTAATTAAGTCAACGGGACAGCTCTCTCCCATCATCTTAGAGCATCTGCACTAGCTGTGCCACTGTGCACTCTGTAGTGTTGCAATAGCCTTAGACCACTTTTACTCCCTTTGGCAAGTTTTTTAATCAGAGTTTGGATTACTCTCTTCTCCTCCTTCCAACGTACCATAAAATGTAAATCGCTGACTGGCCTTTTAGTGTCTGTAACATACAAACCCTAATACACTTTCCTCAGTTTCCACTTCCCTAATGTTGTCAGAGGTTTCTTTGTTTTTGTTGTGGGTTGGGCAGAAGACGGGAGGTGGATAGCTCAAGAAATCTGACAGACTCACTTACCTATAGGACGTACACTGTGAAGGCAGTGGGAATGCAATCAAACTCCAACACACAGTATGGGCTCCTTCAAATGACTTTCCTCATGATGTGGTGTCGTTTCTTTGAGCACGAGGTAATGCAGTGTTCATGCTAGCTTAGTCCTGGCTTCTCTGAAGCAGATACTGTCAATCATTTCAGACTGTGTTGAATTGAATATTCTATTTTCAATATGGTGTTTACAGTTTTCCACTAAAGGTTAAGCAGAGACTACCAAACACATTTTACTGAGCAGTACATTCATTTATCCTTGAATTGGACTCCGGATACGAGAGGCATCAACTGTTCTATGCTTATTAAAGGTCTGTTTCTGTGATGTGCAAAGCATCCTCTGCTCCTATGGACTTTAATTGACGTTGAGGATGCGCTGCACCTTGTAAAAAGAGCTCAGCACTTCCAGGATTGGGCCCCAAAACTATAGCCCCCATCATCACGAATGACAATAATGTGTGATTTAATAATATTGTGCCTTGATGGATTTACTGAGGGATAAATATTTTTCATAGAATCTAGCACTCAGATACCACAGTCATAGATGTTTTAAAAGCAAGTAAATAGGTAGATCAGATAGATTATTTAGAACTAGATGCTAACAAGGGAGAAACAAGTGGATAAATATACCATGATAAGTGACTATTAAGTGGAAGTTCAGTTTTTAGAGAAGTACTCAAAAGTGAAGATGCTCATCCACAACCTCTTGAATTTGCAAAACTAAGCTAGAAATCTCTGTTTCAACATCTTGGCTTCCAGCACTGATCAGAACTGTGAAACTGAAAAATAACAGGAAGGAAAAGTTACAATCAAATTATTCATAATAGTTTTGGTTCATGTTTGATTCAACATTTGGCTGAAGGTTTGGGTGGGAAGATCTTATTTTAGCCAATTCACTCATCCCAAACAAAATACAGATCTCAATGTTCATATTAATCAGGGATTCTGTGAATTATAGTGAGGAGCATTAAGATTCAAAAAAAGAGTGGGCAGCATAAGGGCCTTCATTGTAATCAGAAATCTAAACATCCTCACAACCTAGACTGCTAGAAAGGTTGCATAATGATGCTCACATATTTAAGTGTTGGATCCTTTAAAAAAAAAAAAAAAAACAGGGTTGCAAAACCTGTATTTTGAAATGTCACCACTCTCACTGAGCCTACAGAGAAAATGTCCAGGGTGAATCCATGAAGGAGGCTGAAGAATAACATTTCACATGTCTATGGTAACTTCCACCTGAGGATCTCAGGGTGCTTTACAAATACGGAAGAATTAAGCCTCACAAACCTTATTAGGCCTTGTCTAAACTAAGACAAGTGGTGTTTTATTCAGATGTTAGCTAACACATCTTAAGTGCTGTTTAAAAATGTGTTAGCACCTACTATAGACAAGTTATAATATTTATAGCTGACCATAGTCAACCCTGGGCTCCCACTTGAGTTGACCACAAGGCCTTAGTTAGTTAAGTATCACTGGCTTCATTTTGTAGATGGCAAAACTAAGGTACAGAAAGATGAAATTGGCCTAAAACCACGTGGTCGGTAGCACGGCCAGGAACAGAACCCTGATTTCTCGATTCCCAATCCTGTGTTCTTACACCCACTAAATACCAATTGATTCCTATCTAAGATGTTGAGTCAGGATGAGGAGTGACAGCGTATTGCTAAGGCAGCATAAGGATAAGTTACAACTAACACTGTACCTTCTCACCCCCAGCACCCCAGAGGCACCTAAGGGTATGTCAACACCACAATCCAAGGGGTGTCTACAGCTTGGGGAGACATACCCAAGCTAGCTTTATCCATGCTAGCCTGGCTAAAAATATCTGTATAGATGTGGTGGGATGGGCTTTAGTGCAAGCTATACAAGCATGCCAGAGAGACTGGTTACCTACTTGTGTTGCTAGCCCGTGCTGAAACCAGTGCCCCTGCATCTACATTGCTATTTTTAGTGGCACTAGTGTAGGTATGTCGATCTGTAATACAGTTACACCTCGGATTGCAGTGTAGACTTAGCTAAGGCCCCTTTTGCACATTTTTCACTGCTCCGTTCAATATTCTCAGTCAGCTTTGTTGCAAACGAGGGACTGGACTTGATGAACGATTATCACTTTTCAATAATGCGGGTCTCTGGAATGGCCTCATCTTAAACTCACTTTACTCCCCTTACCTACCCATCACCCTCCAAAAAAAAACTTGCTAAAGAGAGACAATTACCCTTTATTTGTTGCACGTTCATTCCTTACCATAGGAAACCAAAGCAGCCTCTGACTTCTTTTTATTTTGGTCAGACTCTGTTTGTTCCAGGCTTTGTTCTTCCGATGAGGCCATCGACTCACCTCCCTTATCTTCAATCTGTAATTAGCAGAAATTAAGGGGGCTGATAGAAATGACAATCAAAAATAAGAAAATAAACAAAAGGATCAGGGAGGAAGTGAAGGGTGGGGGTGGGGAAATCAAACAGCTCTCCCTGTGGAGAAGGTCATCCCAGTGAAGAGGAGCAGGTGAAATCAACGGCTTTTGGCTCTGCGGTGAAGGGAGTCAATCTGTCAGGCAGATTGATGGCAGTCACTCAGCCTCTCAGAGGCACCACCTGTCCCTGCCAGCACAATGTCAATTCTGAATTCATTTGCATAGCACTCCCCCTGGGGCCACATTTCACAGTTCCACAGCTGTGAGAGCAACCAGTGGAGCAGGAGAGATAATACAACTCTCCTCCCTGAGACTGAAGCTAAAGTCCTCTTCATTTCAAATAGAAGAGGAAGAGCGATTGTGATATAGGCTGTGTCTGTGTTTTTAACATCAAGATCGGTATCTCAGTGTAAACTCCTAGCAGAGGCAAGGCACAGGTAGTTTTTACCTTATGTAGCTAGTCAAGGTCAACCCTATGCCCCTTCCCACATCTACGGTTCAGCTCGACTAGCTACCTACCTGTGCCTTATCTCTACTGGGATTTCTCAAGTTAGTTATCTCTTTTGCAGTGAAGACAGCCATAATGGGAAGGCCTGCCTAAGTGTGCAGGGCGAAGTGCATTTAGTGAGATAGATCGGATAGTGATCTCTCACGCTTCCCCACAGAACTTGGCCTGTCCACCTCTACAATTCTGCAACAACTTGGACAAAGTGTTGGGATTTCCCCCCCCCCACCATATGATGGTAGCATCAGCAAGCACATTTTCAATTGAGACCTCAACCAGATTTCCAAAGAGCTCTCCAGAAGCGACATACTTCTAATTCAGGAGCACACGCAGGAGTTCCTCTTTAAATATTTTCCATTTGGACTACAGATTGGGGCTCATTGTTATTCTGGCTGAACTGGTGAACCCAGTCCCCAGTTGGACCACACCAGCTATTTCAAACTGCATTAAAGAAACTGCCCTGCCTCTTTTCATCCAGGCAACTATTATATATAATTTGCACATAAAAAGGGCATGAAGATTCCATAACTCAAAACTTGCCAATAAACTAGCTATTTAAACAACACGATTACTGTCTATTGTGCCCAAAAATTGCAACTCCCAGTGACTCCTATTGGAGTCATGGGTGCTCAGCACCACTGTAAGGAACCGAATTCAGGAAAGCACTTAAGCACATGTTTAAAATGAAGCACGTGCTGAAGCCTTGATTCAACAAGGCACTTAATCCCTCTTGCAACAAGCTTTAAACATGTGCCTAACTTTAAGCATGTGAAATGTTATGCATGTGCTAAAGTACTTTGCTGACCTGGGGTCTAAGTCTGGCCATTTTTATTTACATCCCCAAATATGCACTTAGGTGTCCAACTTATGGCTGCCAGCTTTGAAACTTTTGGCCGTAACTCCTCTGCCTCAGTTTCTCCATCTCTAAAAAAATAAAATGGGGCTAAAATGTACTAACCTCTTGATGCGTTGTGAGGATTTAATAGTTAAAGTCGGTAAAGCAGCCAAGACAATAAATGCTAAGTATTCTTAGGAAGAGTAACTATTAAAGTAAACAATCAATGCTGGTTTTTGCATTGTTTATATGTGAGACAATGCTTAGATTTTCTGTACTCCTCTTCTCATCTTTCAAAACTTGAGCTGCTAATTCACTTGCTTTGTTGTTTTTTTTTTAACATAGAGCTTCTTTAAAATAAATAAATATTCATTTTGCATGCATGAATGTTGAATATATTAACCCAGCTGGTGAAATAATTGTGAGGTACTTTGCCTTAATTACAGCACAGCGATATGGTGCAGTTAAACATCCATATAATTTTATATTACTGCCCTTAAGGGCCTTACTTGGAGTCAAACTTTTTTTTAAAAAAACAAGATTTAATTTGTAAGTGTCAAGGAAATGAGAAAAAATGACTTCACTATAGATCCTTCATATTTTTCCCTTCAGTTTTAGTCTCACTTCTGAAGATTAACGTAAACATATGGGGGGAAAGGATCTTCCTATTCCATCATGCTTTAGGGAACTTTGTTCTTGTTTTCCCAATTCTATTTTAGACCCCAATCTCATTTTGTCGTAAACTACAGTGGTTCATTAAGAAACATTAGGAAATAGCCAATTGTATTATCTTCCAGCAGATACTCCCTCTCTTATGCCTCCCTAAGCACCAGCTCTACTCTTTCTGCATTGCACAGCTCCCCAGGAGATCATTTCAGCAGAAATGTCCCCTTTAACAAAACAAATAAGTGGCACTTAGGATTTTTTCTTTGCTAGATTGTTATGAGAAGTTAAATGTTTAGCGTACCCATTGCTGTGGCTTACAGGGACAGACAAAATTTAAAAAAAAATAAGCACACAAAATTAAACTGCCAGCAATGGGCAGCACAAACAGCCCCTTCCTGTACTGCCCCAAAGTATCGGAAGAGAAACCGTCTCAGTGTTGGTCCATAATCAAACAAGTACTTAACCAGAAAGCTCTTCTTTCTACTGCACCTTGAAGGTTAGTAAATTTGAGAACGGATAGAACACTGCAGGTAGCAAGTTCCACCCCAGGCATTATCAGCAGAAGCGTCTCAGTTGAGCTCAGTCTTTGTGATGGTGCGTATGGAGAGAAGCAGGCATTGATGTGATCAATCTTAGCAATCACTGAGCACCAGTCCCCTGACAATCTCAAATCACTTTACATTCCATTTTAAAATTGAGGAAACAGGCACAAAATGAGTTGCTCAATGTCACCCAGAGAGTAACAGAACCCAGGTCTCTCTACTCCCAGTCGTGTGCTCTGACTGCTAGACAAGCCTACCTTGCTTAGGAAGTCAGGTTCCAAAGCACAGAGAACTTTATAAATTAAAGCCAACAGCTTAGACTGCACTTTGGAGCAGATTGCTACCAGAGCCGTTTCACTATCACAGGAGTAACATGCTTGTGGCAACACACTAAGCTATGCAGGCAGGCCACAGCCTTCTGTTATACAAAAGCTCTGCATCAGAGAAGGTGGGTGCTTAGATACAGTGTGGGCAGTGGCCATGCAAGCTTCCCATACTACTGCCTGTTGCCACGTGCAGTGCCCCAGACCTGGAAAGACCATTTCTCTGGAAGTAAGAATTCAGTCTCCATGTCAAGAAGCAGGATCTATGAGTTCAGAGATCTGGGCTCCAGGTAAAAAGGGGCCATTGTATCCACAAAGTTTTTATTCAAGGACTCATGAGAGAGACCCGTAGCTAGATAGCTGTGGTCAGCCATGCCAGTACTGCCAATACCAAGCCTTCAAAAATCATGCAACAGACCCTTCCCTTCCCCATCCCCCACCCCAAAATTATGAGACGAGCTTAAAAATAATAAGATTTTTAAGATCTAATGAACTGGAGAGGTGGGAGTTTGATCTGCCTTCTGATTTGAGCTGTTAGCAGGTAGCCACCCAGACTGATTATGTGTGATCATTTCAGTTCAGGTTCAAAACTCAACCTTAAAGGCACACACATAATCAGTCTTCCCATTGGCTGCTTGGAGGGAGCTGTCACTCTATCCCTCTCCATTGCCATCCCCTGTCATTAATGTCTACCTCCCTGCCTTACCCAATATCCTGTCCCACTGTGGCCTTCTCTTGTGATTTTATTGAGATTCTTGTGCTACTTGGTGTTTGCCTTGAAGCCCCAGCTGCTGAAGTTAAGATTTCAATTTTTTTGTGTAATATGAAACACTATTTTTTGTAATGAAAGTATGAAATAGTTTTGGCTAGTGCTGTAGTGCTATTGGCCAGTCAGGCCAGAATGGAAGGACTTAGCCTGGGGTATTGGTTGGTGTTATGAGAACAGAAAAGAGACAGAAAGTCACTTTCTTCTACACTGAACAAGGAACTTAATTAGAATGAAGAAAACAATATTAGCCCCAAAGGCCAGCACACACTCACTCTAGACTTTCTACTGAGAACCATCCCCTGTTCTGCCCCCACCAGCCTGTCTCCCTGCAGCAGTTTCAAACAATACACATCCTGGGTTCCCCAGCTTCCACCAGGTTACATTAAAGTGGCATCTCTTTGGGATCTGGTGACTTGGGAAAAGAGGCGGTGCATCACGAAGAGCAACCAGCCCAATCTGCATGTGACTGATGTGAGTGTGGCAGACACAACATGTACAGGGGCTGTTGCCTGTCTATGTTCCCTGAATCCTGAAGCCAAAAGGACCCACAGCCAATCATCAGCCACACAGTGCAGATGTCCACCACTAGCACAGAGCAGCAAAAGAGCAATGGGGATCTAAATGGGAGCACTGGAGGGGGACAATGAGCGGTCACGTCTCAAAGAGGGGAAGCTGAATTATAGGAGAAGAGGCCCTGAGGTATGAGCAGGTCAGAAGAAGAAATGTCTTCCTCAGAGAGAGGATACTAGGCTAGATAGGCCATAGGTCTGATTTAGCAAGTCCTATGTTCCTATTAATTCTGGTCCCCATTTAAAGTTCCCTGTCATATGCAGAACACTCTTGACATATTGGGCAAGATCTAGCAACAGATTAATAATGAACTCTGGTTTTCCTTTGGGAGCAGATCAGTGTATGGTTCCCAGGACCTGTGGGATTTCTCTCCTATCAGATAAGGTCTGTGTTATTTAAAATAGAAAAGTATGGTACAGATAGTAATCTGTTTTTTCTTTTCTTTTTATAAATAGAACATTCATGTCCAATCCCACTCCATTTTATTTTATTTTTAAAATGTAGCTACTCCAACCTGGCTTAACTAAGTCAACGGGAGAACCCCACTCATTGCTGTAGTTAGTGCTGCAGCTGTATTTCATTTCAAGTGTTGACAAGCACTTAAACCAAATGAGTAATGAGGGGATGTCCCCCTCTTTTCCTTCCCAGGAATCAATAGAGTGAGTAAATAGACATGGCTAACCTAAGGTGATTCTTTTTATCCCCTGTCTCCCTCTCCCTTCAGAGCCTGACTCTCTTTACACAGGCCCAGGTAGACAAGCCAACATAACAGGGAATAAAGGAACTAATTACAATAAGTTACAGAATTCTAACATGCAGCAAAAATGGTGGGGAGGGAGAATTAAAGGGCACCAATTAAACAAAGAACTCTCTTAGCATAGCTAGGCAGCAGGCCAGTTCCACCCATCCACCTGCCACCTAAACCTCTGAGAATCAAAGGAAGAGGAATGTGGTTAATACTGCAGTAGCATTTAGGGGCCCCTGTCATGGACTAGGACCCTATTGTTCTAGGTACTGTACAAATATCAAACCAAAGGCTGTCCCTGCCCTGCACTCCTCATTAACTGAACTTTGTCTAATTTCCAGTTATCTCTTCTTTATAACTACCTGAGGGATTTTAATTACATATTCAGTCACTGAAGTATCTAAATTTGTATGATGATAACATTGATTAAAGAAGAGGAAAATGTATTCTTACTCTCCTTTTATAAACATAACCTAATCCCAACAAAGGCTGTTTTATTATAAACTTAACACACATTTTAATATAGGAGCGCTCATCATCAGCTACATTTTCTTTTACTACCTTTCTTAAACAAGAAAATAGTAAAAGCATACAGCTGAGCTTGTAAGAGTTCAGCTCTGTGCCTCTCATTTGGCTTCTCTCTTTGCTATGGAATTCTGCTGGGCTTATGTATTCATTATTTAGATCCATCTTGATTTTCGGAAAGACCCAACAATGGCATTGCTTCCTCTTGATTACTGAAATCATTAATTTGATTCCTGTAGATGGCTAGAGTCTTGAAGGATACCCAAGAGCAAAAGCTGTACCTTTCCTCTCCCTCTTCTCTTTGCAGAAATATACAGCATTCTTTGAGTGGAGGAACAGACATCAAGGAATACATTTTTCTTTCCTTTGTAAATTGAATTCCTCTACTGAGTTAATTTGGAGATCCTTTCTTTGGGTCTTGGAATTTTAAAATAACCTTCCAGAAGCAGCAATGATAATTTTATCATCAAGAGGCCTTGGGGAAGTGCTTCAATGAACTCTTTCTGGCCCCAATTCAGCAAAGCACTTACGCTTGTCATTAACTTTAAGCACGGGGTTAACTGCTTTGCTGAGTCAGAGTTTCCATTTCAGTATCAGGCTCAGAGAGCTCCATGGCAAATACATAACATCATTTGTATAAGACAGCATCTCTCCTACTGCCTCTCCTTCTGGAGGACCCTCTGAGCAAAATTTTTATCTTTTCTCTCCATCTTCCTGATTTCCCATCCTGTTTGCTGTTTATTAATTTCCATTTGGCTTGTCTTCACTAGCCCAAGTTCAGTGCTTCACTTCTTGTGCTATTGTGCAGCACCTGTCAAATGGTTAATAAATATTCACTCTTTTAGGCATGTTACAAGTGTAAATCAGGCATCTGCTTTCTGACATAGGATGGGCACTTAACAGGTGCGGCTAGAGCCATTGCAGAGGAACTAGACTATACTATATTTTCAGCTTGGGCATCATCATCCTCTCTTTGATTCACTCTTTCTAAAGCAACTGATAAATCAGAGAGTGTGAAGAAGCCAGACAAGCCGAATGGGAGCCTAACAAATGAACAGGATCATGTTCTCAAACTGTAAATAGCATTGAAGGATTTGTTCACCAATGATGCAGATCTCTGGTGGACATTTTGCCATAGTTCTGAAAGGAATAAATAATGATTAGTGACTGATCATAGAGTGCAGGCACTTTATTTTAGACAGCTTCTTGTTATTAATTTTGTACCACACCTGAGTGTGGAAGCAACTTTGGAGCGGATGGCTGCTCAGGCTAGTGGAAGATGTGAGTGTTGCAGAAGCAGCACACTTAATCTCCTGGAAAAAGCTTGTCTGCTATACTCTAGTCTGCAATGCTCTGAGAGCAGACATGGTTGCCACCAGTTAAATTATAGAGGGAAGATGCTAGAATCTATTGTGGTAATTCTGATTGAATAAATGGGCCCAGAGAGTCAAAGGTGTTAACACAACCTTATCATTGTACAACACTAAACATGGTTTTGGAGGTATGTACAGAGACCTCAGCCTGCTTTGTCACATGGCCACAAAAACACTAATTTTTTATAACCAATTAAGGATTTTAAAAAAGGAAGAGAGAACAGCAGCTAAACATTTAACAGTAAATAAGGAGTGGTAAATAAGGCTTTTATTTTAACAAAATACCTTATTCCCTTTAGCTGTAAAGAGCACAAGTGCTGGGGTTACTCTGTATCCCAAAACCTTAGGATGCCAGTAGCATGCCAGGTGTACTGTGTCTTGGAGGCAAGCACTGCATAAGAACATAAGAGCGGCCATACTGGGTCAGACCAAGGTTCCATCATCCTGTCTTCCTGCAGGGGCTTCAGCAGCCAGGCCTTGTAGGCCCTAGCCCTTATGGATCCCAGTAACCACTCAGACATGGGACTAAGTGAAAGGACATTTCACTAGGGTAGCAGGAGAGGGAAAGGTTGCAGGTACCCTGGGTACAGAGGCTAAACAGTTACAGTTCCAAGTAAGCAATAGTGGTTCTGGTTTGGGTCCCTGGGGCAGCCCAGATGAGAGTCAGGGCCATTCAGGCCTAGTGCCTAGTTCTGTCCAATCTCTTCAAGCAAACAGGCATTTGCAGGTTTCCAAGCCAGACACAGTTAATATCTCTCATTGGGGGCCCCTCTGCATTGGCTCCCTGCCCAGCCCCTGCTGCTTCCTTGTAAGCCCCACACAGACTTGCACCAGCTGTAATGTCCAGCCGTCACAGCCTGTTCCATGTGCGGCTCTGCATACAGTTCCTGGCGCCTCTCTCCAGCTCTCTGCTGCCATGCAGCTCCCACTGCCAAACAGAGCCCAGCCACTTCCCAGTTCAGGACCTTCCCCATTACCCAGCCAGGGGAAAGAGACGTGCAATGGGGAAGGGGCTGATGGGAAACACAGTCCCTGCTTAACCAGGAGGAAAGGGATATCAATGGGGAGGAGCTAGTGGAAGCTGTAGTCCCCTGCTTTGCAGGTTCATCACAACAGATTTGAAAAGGAAAAATGGACTTGTCTTCTATATAGCATTAGAGATGGTATTAACTGTCCTTTTTGGTGACAAGAGAAAAAGTTAGCTGAGATGGGCTGGGGTGGCTGTTGTTAGAGTCCGACCCTACTTCCTGGAAGGCCAAACAAGACAACCACACACAAAAGGGAGAAAAAAGAACAACAAAGGCAGAAAATGCAGCTGCCATCTCTGGTGCTGACTCTCATATACAACCTTGCTGCTGGAGAAAGATGGCAACAGCACACCATATGATCAGCCTCTCAGAGACCTTGCAAACTTTTACCAGCAGCAGGCAGCTAAAAGCAATGTCCTAAGCAGGCTTTCTTGTTGTGGGCTCACAGTAATGTTGCAAAAGATGCAGTCTTTGCAGCTTCGCCAGACTCTTATTGAACAGAAGGCCAAAAGGGAAGATGGGAAAGAAGAAGTAAGGTGCAGGAAGGAAAAGGCCATGAGTAGGGCCCTACCAAATTCACGGCCATGAAAAACACATCACAGACTGTGAAAACAGATCTGCCCCATGAAATCTAGCTATTGTAGGGGAGGAAGAGGGACAGAGCTGGAGACACCCCAGCCGGGGTCTCCCACTGTGCAACAGGCTCCTGCTGTTAGTCCCGGTGGGGCTGGGGAGGGATGGGACTTCCTCTTCCCCTGCACAGCCACTCTCAGGGGGTGATCAAGCCCACCTCTGGGTACTTTCCCCAGCTGCAGGAAGCTCCGTGGCTGCGCTGCCTTCAGAGCCCAGCAGAAGTGAGGGTGGCAATCCTGTGACCCTCCTACAACAGCTTTGCGCCCCCGCCCCCCCCCCAACCCATGGTCCCTTTTTGGGTCGGGACCCCACAGTTACAACACTGTGAAATTTCAGGTGTAAACATCTGAACTCATGCTATTGACTATTTCTAAAATTCTATAACCGTGAAATTGACCAAAATGGACCATGAATTTGGTAGGACCCTAGCCAGGAGGGAGGATATGAGAGCAGGAAACCAAGGTTCACATCCCAGCTGCTGATCAGGATTTATCCAAAAGTGGTGGAGGTAACAATGTCATTGGGTTGCACTCTCTGGCCTGGTCAGGACATCTCTCAGGATGAGTTCCATGAAAGCAATGTCACGGTGGATGGTAGATCCCAAGCTCCCAGGAGATGGTGGAAGTGGTAGCCATGATGGAAGAGACTGCTACTTTCAGTTCAATGGTCCTCCATTTTTGTGATCCCCCTGAAGCCTCTTTTTAAGGACCCCCAAAGGGGATGATGTTCAGAATATCCCATCCACTCATTATTCTTTCTACAAAATAGGCCTACTTTCCAACACACCAACTCTGGTTCATTAACTTCTTTTTCTATCGTCCATTTGTTTACCAGTCATGATTTTAAAACAGTCCTTGGGCGGTACAAATAGCCCTTTTTTATTGTGTGTGTGTGTGAGGGGGGGTGGGACTAATCTAGTCTGTTTTTAACTTTTGCTGACTTTTTATACACACCATTATGTAACAACGCTGATTTGGCATTTCATTAGCTTAGACAACTTAGAACACAGGCCTCTGCACAAAAGATCACTGTAGTCTTAAAGGGGTAGATGAAATTAAAATCTAATGACCCCATCAAGCACAACATAATCATGGTCTCAAGAAATAGGTGGGACTAGAAAAGGAGAGATACGTACTGGAATAGGAACCTGAGTGGAATTAGTAGAGCAGAACATATGCAAATACCCAAACCTTCTGTAGAAGAGGAAAGAAACAACAATTAGTTTGATTTCTGGATAAAACCTAATATTTGTAATAAGCTACGAAACATTTCTATAAAAACTTAAAGTATTGGATACTGTGACAGAGTGCTAGGTATGAAACCCTGAGTCAGCACTCTGTTCACAGCAGCTCCAATCAGGCATAGCAGATTGGAACTGACGAGGTAGACCTGGGCCTAATTTGTGGATGGGGCAGGGAAGAAAGGCTAATTAAGCCATTAGCCAGAGCCCACAAATAGGCACAGGAAGGAAGTGAAAAGGGGGAAGCACGCAGTGAGAGGGAGAGAGAGATTGCTCTCCCTCTGCTTGTAAAGGCGTAAGGTATGCTGGGAAGTGGGTGGGACTCAATTATAAATAAACTGCACAGGGTGTTGAACCAGCACAAGGGTCTCTGCATGGTTTGTCGACTGAGAGAGAAGCAGGACAGAGGAGGCCCTGTTACTGTAGCTAGTACACCAAAGCGGGCAACGTATCAGGTCAGAAGTTTCAAAAAACACTTAACAATGCCCAGTACCTCACATGTACTTTGTACTCAAAACAATGAATCCAGCCTGGGCAGGGGAGATTTCACATAAAGATGCCAAATGCTTTCTTTATTTTCAGACACTGAAACTTGATCTGGAAAGGGGCTTGTAAAACTTTCTTTCTTCTCAGGTCAGAGTGGAAGATCACAACACATTTAGGCCAGTGATTTAAAAGCTGGACAATTTTTAAACATGAGGAAAGAGCTCATTATGGGAGTGTATATGTTTGTGCCTGTGGAAAAGGCACAGACAGGGCCAGATGCTGAGCTGTCCTTCTCAGGAGCCATAGATCTGCCACCTGACTATATGCCCCCCAGCATGACTTTGAGCCCTCCTTTAGCTGTTCCCCAGAAGAATCTATGGGCCACTTGATCCTGGTCTGCACTTAAAATTTAGGTCAATCTAGTTATGCCATTCAGCGGCGTGAACAATTCACATCCCTTGTCACCATAGTTAAACCAACCTAGCTCCTGGAGTACGCACCTCTAGGCCAACGGAAAAATTCTTCTTTTGACCTAGCTACTGCTGCTCAGGGAAATAGATTACCGACACTGATGAAAAAAACCCTTGAACAGTTTGATTCTTAGAAAGAATATGAAGTACAAGCATGTGTAGATAAAGGTAGGACACTTGTGTATAACAGAGCCCTCACTCCTGGATCAAAGAGTGAGTTACATTGCAGAGGGGTTTTAGACCCAAAGATTGCTGTTTGCATTCCAAGGGGAAAATTAATGGGATTTGCCAAAGGGCCTTCTGAAGAAAGGATAATAGCATGTGAGTGACAATGAGAAGATCTATTATACTGAATCCTATTGACACTAAATGGTTTTAAAGGAAACACTTTGGTGTTGTGTGGTCTGCAAGCTATTGTACTGCATGGTTCAAGGGATAGGAAATGAAATACAGGGCCTTTTCTCTGCCACTTCTAACGACTGCACAGACTGTACAGGAATTCACAGTATGAAAAGCTGTGTAACAAATTTCATTTTGTAGTAATTCCCAGTTTAGGATATTGAGGTCACGCAAAGGGGCCAAAGAGCGCTCTGCAGTTCCTGACTTTGAGAGATCATTTTTGGTTTCTTTTGTTGTTTAATTGGGAGCTGTTTGAAAGCTGCTCAAAGGTTTTCAAAGTCAGTAGTCTTGGCAGAGCTGGATTAGTGGACAGTGCAAATAAGGCTGCCTGTGATAAATTGCATTTATCCTGCGCACATGACTGTATATGGGAGTGTAAGGGGTTTTACTGGCACTCATTTGGGATGAGCTGCACAGCTATTGGAGCTTTGTCCCATGTGAATAACTTGTGTGTGTTTAAAAGTACTTCTTTAGAATAGAGTAATCCAGCAATGATATTAAGTAGTTCTGTGCATTTATCCGATGGCCCACATTTAATCTTTAGCATTAATTACTGGGAATGAAGGTCTTAAAAAAAGGGGGGGAGGGTTGTCTAACTAGTGTTAATGATCTGGGGAAAGCCCCCTAAGGATAATACTCTTCTGTTTTTAAGAAAGAGCTAAAGCTGAATGTATGTTTCAGTGGAATCCAGCTAACACCCACCCACAAATTACACTATTTTAAACAAGAGTTCTACACCTTAAAAAGGTCTGGAAATAACTAGTTAAGGAATCTAAACCAGGTCACCCAATACCAAATAACTTTGATCACATGCTATCATCCTACCCAACCTTAATTTTATCCTTCTGTTTTATTCTGTAATAAAAATACAGTGATGGATGTATAAGGTTGAATAAGCATTATAAAAATCAGTGTAGATGAAGGAATAATGATCCAGGGTACATGAAGTTATGTCAGCATTCTATGTTTTTCCTCAAAGTGTGATATTTAGGTGGAGAAGAATAATATTTTGAGTAAAATTGGAATGAGTGATCTGCCTGATGTTGCAGATCTGAATAAGTGTATGTACCTCTTTCAAGTTTTTATTTTAAATATACTGTGTTCCAACTACAACAAGTAACTGTTTCTAGTGAGTAACGCTACAGCTTAGAGTTATAGCATATGGAGAATGTATTCTTGTAACACCAATAAACAGTTAATCTAGTGCTCTGGTTATTGCAATAAGTATCATCAGCAAGCATGGGGGTGCACTGTGGCAAAACCAGAAGTGGAATACATGGAAAAAGAAATGAAACAGGATACTGAAGAAAACAGTTTCTTTCAAGGCAGATCATGCAAAAAGCTCAAGCTAACCCCAGAGCTGAAGCTTACAGGAATTGTTGAAAAGGCCTAGAGATGATTTAAATTGTGTTTCCAACTTTACCTAACCTCTACTGCAGTCACAAAACTCAGAGAATGTCACACAAGAATACTTCTAACCATCACAGGATAAGATGCCCAGCTTCGTCATTCTCCCTAACAGCGACGGCTTTGTTCTGGGCACGTATAAAGCATATTTACCAAATTAAAATTAAACATATGTGAGAGAAACGTGCTGCCTTCAGAAAATCCAGAAATATCTGTGACTGAATGGAAGTTGAATCAACAAATTGAGATCTGCCAATGACAGGCATAAGACACAAAATGACTTCTGAGAAGAGTTTAATGTTAGCAAAAGCACGTTGCACAAGCAGGTGAATAAACGAAGCAAATGAAAAACATATAGCACAAGGACAGCGCAATTATCACAGTGGTCTGTGGTACTTCTGCCAAGTCACATTTATCTGTTGTAGTTGGAATAGAAAAGGCAGTTTATATTTTCCCAGCATAATGGAAGAACCATAGATGATCCCAGCATATACCATTAAAGTACTACTATTAAGGTCAAATGCCCTTTTTCTAATTAGTAGTTTATTTCCTCTGTTTTGTTTTCCAAAGCAATGTGGTTTATGAGTGCCACTTTATTTTTGTTTGTCTACATCTGATACAGCAAAGTGCAAAGCCTTATACTCTAATGGAAGCAAACACTTAACTGCAGTGACACTTGTTCCCTTTTAGCTTTGTATTGAGCCTTGTGAAATGCAATTAGTATTGGAGAAAAAAATAACTAAAAGCATTGGCTCAAGCCAGGCATGGTTCAAGCAGATGTTGTGCAAGTTTCTCCACAAAGATCTGACAATGCAACACATGCTCTCCTATTGCCAGGTTCTTCTCCAGCAGAGACTGTTAATTGTGCTAACCTATGTGGTGGCCTGTTGGTACACATCCATTGTACCACCAGTTCACCAGAGTCAATGTTCTTTTTTATATCACACTTACTGAGAGTATTAAAAAAATGCAAATCAAAGTGCAACTATGCTCCATGCACCAGAAGTCTGACTGTTCTTATACTTTTTCGCCCTATTAAGAGTCAAACCCTACCTTGGCTTGTGCAGTAAGAGGCAATGTAGACAATGGCAGATGTAGCCTCTCCTGCAGTAATCCTTCTGGTCAGGGCAGGATTCCATGGTGTGGACTTAGGGGCGGCGAACAGATACATGGTGGAACACAGTTTGCTGCTACTCTAAATAGGAACAAGAATGATTGGGAGGCAGTTGAAATCCTGACACAGACATTGTTGCAACAGACAGTTCTCTTCAGATGTTGACCACCACATCCTTAAAAAAAAAAAAAAGAATTTTCCCAAATATCTGATTCCTATACATCCAGGTGAGCATAAAAATAATCTGTAACAATGTTACATTATTGGGAGTAAACACAAATTCAATTGTAAGCATACAAAAAATGCCACAGAAAAACCATTACAGCTCCTGATCATAAGTTATAGGCCCTCTGATGCTAATAAAATCCTTTAGGATGAACATAAAAATGGCTGTACTTGGTGCGACCGATGGTCCATCTAGTCCAGGGTCCTGTCTTCCGACAGTTGCTGATGCCAGATGCTTCAGAGAGAATGAACAGAACAGAGCGATTACAATTAGCCATCCCCTGTCGTCCAGTCCCAGGTTCTGGCAGTGAGAGGTTTAGGGACATCCAGAGCATGGGGTTGCAGCCAAGATGGTCAGGGTTAATAGCCATTGATGGACCTATCCTCCATGAACATATCTAATTCCTTTTTGAACCCAGTTATACTTTTGGCCTTCACAATATCCCCTGGCAACGAGTTCCACAGATTGACTGTACATTGTGTGAAGAAGTACTTCCTTATGTTAGCTTTAAACCTGCTACCTATTAATTTCATTGGATGGTCACTGGTTCTTGACTTATGGAAGGGGTAAATAACACTTATCACTCTGGCCACATCATTTATGATTTTATAGACCTCTATCATATCTAATTCTAATATTTTTTTAGATGGAGCAACCAGAACTGCAATATTCATGGTGGGGGTATACCATGGATTTACATAGTGACATTATGATATTTTCTGTCTTATTATCTGTCCCTTTCCTAATAGTTTGTAACATTGTGTTAGCTTTTATGACTGTCGCTGAACATTCAGCAGAAATTTTAGAGAACTATCCACAGTGACTCCAAGATCTCCTTCTTGAATGGTAACAGCTAATTCAGACCCCACCATTTTATATGTAAAGCTGGGATTATTTTTTCCAATGTGCATTACTTTGCACTTATCAACCTTGAATTTCATCTGCGATTTTGTTGCCCAGTCATTCAGTTTTGTGAGATCCTTTTGTAATGCTTCACAGTCAGCTTTGGTCTTAACTATCTTAATTTAACTTAGACTTGAGTTATTTTGTATCATCTACAAATTTTGCCACCGCACTGTTTACCCCCTTTTCCAGATCATTTATGAATATGTTGAGCAGCACACATCCTAGTACATCCTTGAGGGAACCTGCTATTTACCGCTCTTTACTGTGAAAACTGACCATTTATTCCTACACTCTGTTTCCTATATTTTAACCAGTTACTGATCCATGAGAGGACCTACCCTCTTATTCTGTGACTGATTACTTTGCTTAAGAGCTTTTGGGATGCAACTTTGTCAAAGGCTTCTGAAAGTCCAAGTACACTATAGGCACTGGATTGTTCTTGTCCACATGCTTGTCGATACCCTCAAAGAATTCTCATAGATGGGTAAGGCAGTATTTCCCTTTGCAAAAGCCATGCTGACTCTTCCCCAACATCTTCCTCTACCTCACTTCTCTGTCTCTTGGTCCACCTCTAGGTTTGCTACCCTGAGCTGCTTCTGCTCTCAGAAGCTATTTCACCCCTCTCAGCTTCTCACCAGACTCTGTAGTCCAGGGCAGGATCTCAGGGCTTACTCTCCTCCTTGAATTCCTCCTTGTTCCTAGTCAACTCCCTTTCCCTCTAAGGAGTGACTATGGAACTCCTCCCTGTAGGCC
Source organism: Trachemys scripta elegans (assembly GCF_013100865.1). Taxonomy (NCBI): domain Eukaryota; kingdom Metazoa; phylum Chordata; order Testudines; family Emydidae; genus Trachemys; species Trachemys scripta. The sequence continues at coordinate 83,545,774 of NC_048300.1, read as the reverse complement.
ACTTCACCTCTCAACTTCCTGGCTTTTTACAAGCCCAGCCTGCATCTGCCCAGCGAGGCTTCATCTGCAATTAGACTTTGTCAGTTCCTGGCTGTCCTCCAGATGCTTGCAAGTATTAAAGCTGACCATGGCTCCCTGTGATCAGGTGTCCATCCCACACAAGGCTTGAGCAGGTTAAAAGGGGCCAACTAACCTTATAAGCTGCATCTAGGGGAGATGGGGACTGATAAAGTCTAATTGAAGATGAAGCCCAGAGGGGCAGGTGCAGACTGGGCTTGTTTGTATTTACTAATGACTTGTGTATGTGGAGAGATTAGATTCTATACACCACACACCAACTTCTTTCTTCAGTGTAGATTCTTAGAAGATGCTCATGCTTAAATAACAAAATATACAACACTTACATGTGGACACAGCATGCACCCATGTTGCCTTCACTTTTAAAACAGGATTAGAGCAGCACTGAAGCCAATTCTTTTCAGTGTCCTGTTGAGGATGGAAAGCATGAGAAAGCTACCAGTTCCTAATGGTCCATGTAACTACAAGAGTTCAGTGGAAACTGACTTTTGTCATGTGACAGGGGCAAGGAGATACACTTCCTTACCATTTACTTCTGTGAGTCAAACCCTTATTGTAAGCCATAGATGAACACACACCTTTGTGTGCAAACATTGGCCTGCATGCTACTATGTTCTGCAAACTTTCTGCACACAGTTGTAAAGACTTAAAAGCAAACCAAAATTTGGCCAATAACATTTTAAATGCTGAAGTCAAGAGTTTAATGGAAAGGGGTTTGTGTGCTCAAGTATTTATGAACTGAAGATATATTTGAAATATCAGTTATTAAGCCATAGAATAGAATTCAAGTGCTTTTAAGCAAGAAAACATCTTTTTAGCTTTATTATAGAACTACTTGATAGCACCTCCATTTTTTAAGATAGCAGTAAAAGGTCCCATTCTAAGTCTCATATTTAGCCCACCTCTATCTCTGAAACAATGAAAAATTTGTGCTATCAGCATGGTGGAGAATATTTTTACAACATTAGAAAGAAATTGCTCAAGTCATTTTATGGATGGCAAAGTAAAAATACTGAACTGCTTCGGTTTTTAAAGCTTGTTTCTAACATTCTTATTATCTGCAGATTAAAAATGGCTTGTTTCTCCAAGGCAAAACTTCTAAGCTTTTTTATTATACTCATAGCTCATCTGAATATTTTCATATTCTTGCTTTATCACACTGTAAAGGATAGCTTGCAATAGGAGCTATCAGTGTATCTGGAACTTCATGTAAGCCAATATGACTCTGGGGAAAGATACATTGAGCAGGGTTGCCATTTTCACATATTCCTTTTAAAAGTAAAATCACACTTTAAGATGGTTTGATCTCAGTGAACTTTTCTGATCACGTCTAAGGAAAGTCTGCATTATATATTTTGTCTAAAACAGTCCAATACTCTCTGTAGTCTCACTGTGCACCAAGCACAGACATTTCATTTTATTGATCGCTCACAAGTCATCACCACGATTAAAATATAAAAGTCAATAACTTACAGGATCTCCAGTACAAGCGAGAGAATAAAGCAAAACAAACTGTGCTTTTTTGAAGATGAGACACCTTAGGAATAGCATATTGATGGGTGAATCTCAATGGTTCAGTAGGCCTATTCTCTTAGGATGAGCACCCAACAGTGGTACGCTTTGCAAATTTTGATTGGCAATGTCAAGGGAATGGACTTGCCTGTGACTCCTTTCAGCAGGAAGTACTGTTGGAAAGCTTACAGCAGCCTGGGCCAGGGGAACAGCAGTACACAAAAGCTAAAAAAGTGAAGGAGGGAATGGTAATCTCAGAAATCCTTCAAGATGGATTAGGTTCAAGGTTTGGACAAAGGTTTAGGTGAGTCCTTGCTTATACAAATAAAAGAATGTATTTAATTTGTACATTATAATAGTGGTAGGGGGCAGGGACTTACACAGATGATGTAGATGCATCCCATTGTCACCAGGAAAAGATGGACTTATTATCATCTATGTTTGGAATTTGGGTGCATTAAGCCAGTAGGGTTGGGATGTATATTAATATCAATGTAGTGTCAAGGCCAGCCCTAACATACTGTTCCATTGGCTATAGGGCACAGGGCAGGTGGTGGCAAATTCATATACTCACAGCAGCCCAATTGCTGAGCCACCAGCTCCTTCTTTCTGTTCTAGAGCCAGCCCTCCTGAGTGAGTGCTCTCTAACTAGGCTCTCCCCCTCCCTTAATGGGGGGGGGAGAGTAAGAGGCCACAAGAGAGAAAGCGAGTGGTTATTTTGGGCACTCTTGGTATTCAACTTGCTCTTCTTCAGTGTGCACATGAAGCCAGTAATTAGGGGAGTTAGTGAGGGAAGCTGTCTGCAGTTTACTAAATATGCTGATGATACCCAGCTTTATCACATCAGACGTGCCATGGAACAAGAACTAGAGCCAGTCAAAACTTTCCCAACAGAACAGTTTTCCACTGAAAAATGCTGATTCAACAGAATCTAAACATTCCATGGGAACGTTTTAACAGAGTTGACACGTTCCCATAGATTGAGATTCATATTTCAGGAATGCTGAGATCTGGGCTTTTGGATCAGACCATCTCTGATCACCTCTGCAAACAATATAGAGTCTTTCCGAAAATTTATTTGCTTTATTTAACTTTGTTGACATTCAGAGACTGTGATGGATAAATAAAACAGATTGGATAGGTTATCATTCATGCCTCTGAAGTATGAGCCAACATTTCCAGAAAGCTTTTTCCAATTGTCCAAGAGTTGCATGTAGCCTAAGAATATCTCCTATTCATGGCTGGGTCACTTTGTGCAGTCCATTTAATTGGAATGTTCTTTAGAATTGGGATAGGGGCATTTCATCTGACACGCAAAGCCACGAGAATGTGCTTTCCATGTATTGTCTCTGTTCAAATGCCACATGTGTTTCTCAAGGCAAGCCAATCTGTTGTGAAGGACACTGGATGCTTTGCTGAGGCTAACATCCTTTGCCTGCAAGGCACTCTGAGGAACCAGAGCCAATCCATGAAATTCATCACACACCAGCAAGCAGACAATGAAATGGAAAGCATTCATCTGAAACTGCAGACCAGATGCTTCCACGATATACTTTCAGTATGGTTCACTTAATTCCATCAGAGTCTTTATGATGGCAGGAAAAGAGGGGTGTGTGTATCTGTTTTGTTTGATTGTTTTTAAACTGGCAGGATACTTTTCAATCAGTGTTGGAAATTCAGGTTTTCCCCATCAGAAAAACTAGTGCATTTTAATGAAGACAACCCAGCTACCAGCCACTACACAACAGAATGAGGATGTTAACACCCAAGTCTAAGAGATTTTTACCTTCAGTAAATGGTTCCTGATATTCAGCTTACATTTTCCTTTCCCAAATTTCATTCCATTATATCCTTTGGACCACCCTAAACAATACTTCTGTTTCTGAAAAACAAACACACCAAGCAGACACCCAGAGGATGGCTATTACCACAACCCTACTTCATAACCATTCTTTAGTAGGGAAATTTCAGTCCTTGTTTGGATCATATTCTGTCTAGAGTATCTGGTATTTTCCCATTTAAATGCCCAACTACCTCTTATATCTGATAGCTACATGGTGTGTCACCATCCATGACACCAAGTGCACATTACTATCTGTATTTCTAAGCGTATTGTATCATCAGTAAAAATTTTGCCACAATTAGAGTCTAAAGCAAACATATCCCACCAAGGGCCCTTAAAATTTATGGTCCATCCAGCCTTGCATCCTGCACTGAATAATTTGTGAAGTGCTGTGTTAGCAAGACCACTACAGACTACACTTGGGGAGGGTGGGCAGAACCACTACCCATGGCAACTAATTTATAATCTATGCTTAAAAAAAAAAAAAAAAAAAAAACTCAGATGACTGTGTAATGATGGTGCACATACCAATGACATTTCTGATCTAATATTCTGATATGAGTTGGACCCTGCTGCAGTCATGACATTTCACAAGGAAACGGTTGAATGCTTCCTCTTCTTCTCTCTTGCTGAACATCATGTTATTTTTCATGGCATACAAATAGAAGTTAGACAAAGACAGAAAATACTCTTGCTGGGAGGTTGCAATGTAACACTGCTCTGTTTCTTAGAATTCAGAACAATAACACACTAGAACCCCAAATAGAGAGAAACAAAGCAGCCTAAGAGAGGCATAACTCACCCCATCTGACTGTAGGCTGGCTGGCTGCAAACTGACTGATTGCAGTTTTCCCTACAGATCCCCCTACTCTACAAGGAGAGTCAAGAAAACCCCTCAGAATTTAGATCACAATTTTAAAAGACTTTTCAATAGACCATACATTAGAGCTCTCCTGGGGTAAATTCTGTGCAAATAATACAATGCTAACTCTTTCTATGCAGAGTAAGAGGGAAGGTTTTGCATAACGTGTTTTGTTATGTAACCAGTTAATGTTTTTGAGGAATGATTTTTGAAGTCCTCTATCAATGTAGCCTGATCACTATTTTACTACAGCTACACATAGTAGAAATCTGTGGATGTCTTTATTACTTTGTACTGTAATTGTAAGGTATGCTAAGGAGGACTTTCAGCAGACCCAAGGCGTGTGTAACTGCTGTGGGCTGGGGCAAAGGGAAATTTGCCTGATACAAATGCTACCTACAAATCACAAGAATCCTTATTCAAATGTCATTGCTATGATAACAGGATGTTGAGTCAGAATGAGACCACCTCCTGGGTAAGGGACTCCACCAGTTGAGCATATGCCTTGTGGCCAAATTCTGCTCTGCAGTGTAAAAGCAGAGTATGTCCACTTCCAAGCAGTGGCAGCAGGAACAGTCCGGTTCCCACCACCTGTACTGAGCTGGGCCTGAGAATGACCACAGAAGTCTGTGTGGTTGCTAAGGAAACCCCAGCGTTTCTTTAGCTATTTTACCGAAGCCTAGAGAAAGACCTGGGGAGCACTTCTCAGCGCCAACTCAGTCCAGCCAGACGCAGCAGCCAAGTGCAGGGTGCATGCAGCTTTCACATTCCAAGAAGACTATCCAGGATTGGGAGAGTAGAGTCTGCACTAACTCAGACCCAGTGTAGAAGGCAGCCACTTACTGCCCCTGAAAAATCCTCAAAGGAAGCACTGTGGTATTGGGGTCTGTGTCTTTATGGACGGTGTTTCCCAGGCACAGTCTGGCCTGATGACTGTGAACCTTTTGTTGTTATGCACAGCCAGTTGGAATCAGACACCAAATAATGAAGAGCTCTTGCAAATACCTTGAGCACGGTGGGATCACTGAACACCACAGGCACAATCTGTTCATAAGCCATGCAGCTAAGGGGGTTAAGGACAGTGATACTGAGGCATAGAGAAGTTCAGTGATTTTGCCATAGTTCGATAGCAAGCCAGCTGCAGAACTGGGGTCTGAATTTAGGAGTTCAGCTTCCAGACCCTGTTTTAGCTGCTAGACTATTCCGGGTTCCATATACAAGTTAATATCCCTGAAAATCCACAGTTTGGGAAAGTGTGATGGAGAACTCTCCCTCCTCTTTTCTTCACCATCCCTCCCCTTCCTTCACCCTTCGTTGCAGCCCTGTAAACAGCTCACCACTTTTGAAGTAGCACTGGGACATTAGAGGTGACATCATTCTTCCCTCCTCTTAATAGTGTGGGGTGATTGCAGAGTGAAGGGCCTTTCACAGCTGGGCTCAAAGGTGGGCAGAAAGAATAAGGCATCATCAAAAACTAAATGTAGAAAATTTGCAGAGGGTTAGAGAGTGGGCCTTGGAGAAGGAGCTGAATAGATGGAATTAATAGCTCATAGGAATGTGGTTTTAATGCTGCTGATGCCAATCAAAATGATTTTATGGACTGTATCTGATTTCTCTGGTCAGGCCTTTGGCTCTCCCATTCCCAGTACTCACCTGTGAATGGAAAGTAGGATTACAACATTACTACCATCGCATCAGCACCTCTTCCTACCCCACTGCCAAGCCCACCAGTCCCTGTAGGTTTAAATATAGGGTTTTTACCAATACCAGGTTAAGGTATGAAGTGGGTAGACCAGGGATCGGCAACCTTTGGCACGCGGCCCATCAGGGAAATCCACTGGTGGGCCGGGACAGTTTGTTTACCTGCAGCGTCCGCAGGTTTGGACAATCGCAGCTCCCACTGGCCGCGGTTCGCCATTCTAGGCCAATGGGGGCTGAGGGAAGCAGCGCAGGCTGAGGGATGTGCTGGCCGCCACTTCCCGCAGCCCCCATTGGCCTGGAACAGTGAACCGCGGCCAGTGGGAGCTGCAATCAGATGAATCTGCAGACGCTGCAGGTAAACAGACCCTGATGGGCTGCGTGCCAAAGGTTGCCGATTCTGGGGGTAGACAATGAAAAAAGCCCTTGATAGTGGTTCACATTGTTGCCACTGTATGATTAATTTTTTTTTCAGGAGCAGTTCTCCAGAGAAGCAGGGGACATACGCTTGTGGATACTGGTGAATTTTACAGTTGTTGCTAATGGGATCACAACATTTTCAAAACAAAAATCCAGGAGCACCTGTGATGCAAACGTGCAGGGAGGGTTTTAGTAGAAGGTCCAGGAAGTATGTAAGAACCTGGGATGATGCAGAGTTACTGTTAGGTTCAGTGCCCAAGCTGATCTCAACTGTCGGGCCAGAGCATAAGGAGACAGGCAGTCTCTAAGGGAACCAGGACCCAAGTCAGAAAGGTGTCAAGTATAAGGGGGTAGCCATGTTAGTCTGTATCCACAAAAACAACAAGGAGTCCTGTGGCACCTTAAAGACTAACAGATTTATTTGGGCATAAGCTTTCGTGGGTAAAAAAAAACCTCACTTCTTCAGATGCAAATTCAGTTGCAAATTCAGTTGCATCTGAAGAAGTGAGGTTTTTTTTACCCACGAAAGCTTATGCCCAAATAAATCTGTTAGTCTTTAAGGTGCCACCGGACTCCTTGTTGTTTTTAAGTCAGAAAGGCTTACACACTAGATTGTCCATTATGTGGCAGATTGCCAGCAGCATGTCTTCAGCTCTGGAGAAATGCTGATGTGCCACCGGTCAAATAGACGTAGAACATGAGCATATGGATAAAAACAAACAAAATGCAGTTTTTTTTTTAAAAGGCACAAAGTAGGATCAGATGAGGTATTTCCCATGCAGGGCACAGAGAACTAAACACAAAACTCCCATTAACACTAATGGGAGTTATGCACTTAATGTCCCACATGCTGCTCTGAAAATCTAATATAACCCTGTGCCTAGATAGCACTTTACATAAACAAAGAGTTAAAGCATAAAAAATGAAATGTACTATCTACCTATTTAATATCGCCTAAAAAAACCACATTAACTTTCCATATGAACTTAACTGCTGACTATGTCCTAGGGGAAAACATGTCTCATAAGACAATTTCCAGCTTTTAGGACTCATTTTGGAAATAGAGAATATGCTTGTTCTCTGGGTCTGTGTTAGAGAAATAGGAGAGGTTGCATTCAAATAGTCTGATGTTAACTTTTGGGCATGCTCCTGCTGTCATTACAAAGATTAAACTCCCAATACAATCACTGGCACTTATGTGAGGACTGGAAGAGTGGGCCTTTTGTTGGTAAACACTTTAGAGATTACATCCGAAATTCCCTTCAGTCCCAGTGTAATGAATCCTTGAACCTGATCCTACCAGCTGTTCCCTTCTGTGTCATCATTTTTCTACTAATCTTAGGCATGTAGCAAATTGGAATTTGCAGACATAGGGCCCAGTCTAGTAGCCCTTAATTCTAGGAATGTAAAGGCTGCAGGATGGAGTTAAGGCTCTATGTTTATGGCACATACACAGATAAGTTAGATGAAAACATAAGATGGAAGCTTGCAACATGACACTACTTTCTTTCTTAGAAGTCAGAACAATAAACGCACAGGAACCCAAAAGCAGAGCAACTCAAAGCAGGTTGCTCTCTAAAACAAAGGGTTACTATTTACCCCAACTTATTCTAGGCTGGCTCTCTACCAATTGATTCTATTCACAGTCTTCCCTATAGCACCCCCTCGTTTACAAGCAGGACCAGGAAACCCCTCTGAAATGTAAAGTGATAGCTTGAAATTTTAAAAGTTTTCAATATACCATAGGGCTCCAGGTAGAATGTGTCAGTTCCAGCTATGGACATGGAAAGATCAATCTTTGTGACTAGAGCTGTGTGAAATGCTTGCTTGCAAGTGAAACAAAACAACAATATTCCATCAAAAATATATTAAAGAAATACTTTATAATTTACATAAAGCTCAGTACATCTTGTAACCACCTACAATATATTGTTTGGGCAATAAGAAAATCAAGATTAAAACTGAGACTTTTCACAAAGTACAAGTACTTTAACTCTGCTCTACACTATTGTCTATAACTTGGGTTTAGTGTAATGATGTGTCCAGCAGATTTGGGCTTTAATGAAGGCCGTAAGTAATGATGAACAGCTGGCCTTCTTAAATCAGGATGTCCGCTGAGAGTGGGCAATTTGAAAAACCATAGGCTAGCTATTGCCAGCATTTTAGAAGCATTGCCAAAAACCTAAGAATCAAGAAAAATGCCTTTGATAGAGTTTAAACCTCAGGCCATTTTTGGTGCCTGGAGACAGCTAACAAGTTCATTTAGATGGCAAAGCAGTGACTATCTTAGGGCAAGCTTTTGACTTTACTGATCATTTGTGGCCAAAATAAAAATATTTCGTGGTGGGGGAGTGAAACAGTTCTGTATATCCACTGGGAACAGGACTTAGACAGTCAAATCCATATCATGTAGACTACTGAAAAGCTATCACACAGTAAGAGGGGATAGAGCCACCGGTGAAAGGTATTACTCCCTATTACCAATCCCTTATCAGGTTCTCTATAGCACATATTTTCATGACTAGTTTTAGTTTTTACTTATTTTTATAATATGGCTATAAAGCAACAAATTAGGATATTGTGGTAAAGGAAAAGTTTTCAATTAAAAAAGTAAACTGATAAAACTATTCACTCATTCCACTAGGATATCAGAATCAGGACATGCGGTAGCCCAGAGGGATGTAAAAATTGATGAGATACCATAGCTTTTTAATAGAATTTCTTTTATATATTTTACACTTATCATGATCAACTACAGTATGATCCATCATAAATAGGCCAAACACATCCAAAACTATGATTAATAATCACAACAAACGGAGGGAGAACATAACCAAGTTACCCTGTACTTGCAAAACTATCACCACTCTTGCCTAGCCATTTCCTTTCCTAATCCATTACACATCCCATTAGTTTTGCTTACATTCATCTTCCATCCTGCTTTTATGTTGTCATTTCTTACAGTATTTCAGCCATATTTTCCTTAAATCAATACATCATCAGCTGCAAATCCTAGGTGATTCAACCTTGCTCTCTATTTATTCTAACAGCCGTTTTCTCGCTGGCATCTCCTGAACACAGTATGTGAGGTCCAAATAATCTGTGAAGTTGCTCTGAAGGAAACAGTGGCTCATGTCAGAAACCTTCTTGATTACCTGTGGGCATCATGATGTATGTTGATTACTTCTGTAAAAGCAGTTGTAGGTATAGCAAAGCCTCAGGGAAAGTTGAACGCAGTAGCCTTTTAATGCCTGCTGCTTGGAAATAGCTGACTAGAACAGTATGGGAAGTTTCATATTCTGGTTGTGTTGACCCTAGCAGACTGTATGAAATAGTGAAAAATTATTACAAGGCTGTTAGTTAGTTGGTGACATTAGTTCAAGGATGTGTGTTGATCTTATAAAAGGAAGTGACTTCTCTGAAGCAGGGTTTGGAGTTGTTGGAGGAGAAGGGGAAGAAGAGTCAGGGTCCTTCTCAGAAATGGGTTGAAAGAGACCTTGACAAAACTTTCTAGCAATCTGGATGGGGACAGTTGTAACCCTTTTATTACCACTCTGGATGAGCTCCCCCTTGAGGATGCTCACCAGACTTCTGTAATAGAGCCAAGCTTGGACCCCACATGCTCTGTGCTGGCTGGGTCTGGACAGAGTCCAATCGCAGCTTCTAGGCACTATCTCGAAGTGCAAATCCCTTATTTAGCATGCCTTCCTGAGATAGGAGACTCCGCAGTCCAACTGCCTAGGCCCTGAAACCAGTGCTAACCACCCCAAGCCTTCCCAGTATCAAATGCAATCTCCTCAGAGTTCCACTGAAGTGGTGGACACACAAACCTCCCTCCAGTGTCCTTACCACTCTGAGAATCCTCTGGACATTGGTCAGTGAACTTTAGGGCCCTCCTTCTTCCTAGTCTTGCCTCTTTCTTCTGATTGGTGAGAGCCCCTGCTAAGAACAGACCTGGTCCTTTTATAAAATTCCAGCCCTCTCTGTCAGATGACTTCACTCCATGGCTTCAAGTTCCTTGTCAGGTGATTCACTTCTTGGTTACAGCCCACCTGAAGTCCTAACTAGGAAAACCAGTTCCCCTGTGCAGCAGCCAGGTCATTGTTCTCGAATGCTTCCATTTGTCTCACTCAAGTTCTTTGTCTATACAGGAAAGTTAATATGGTCTGTAACCTGCAGACCATAGCCTTTAGGGAATCCTCTAGGAATACAGAAGCGGTGGCCAAGCTGATTTGAAGGACCATCAGGGACACTCTGTAGCCCCACAGACACATATTTTGTCTGTGCTTGCAGCCCATACAAAGGAGAGATTTTGAAGGGCTACAGAAATTTTTCACTTGCTCCTTCAGTCAGGGTTAGTACAGCATGAACCATAGCTGTCTAACTCATTGGTTGAGTATTATTGGTAAGACTTAGCTTATTTGACTGGACTTTGCCCTACTAACTGCTGATTACTAAGCTGCACCTGGCCCTATATGATTACATAAAGGAAATGGGGGTGAATTGATTTTACTGAGAGTGCAATTTGGTCAGGAGTGGCAGTAGCCTACATCTAAAACAAAAAAAGGAACAACAAAGTGAACATTAATGTATTTTGTGACCAAATGCTTTATGCTTCATTTGCTGCTTTAGTTTCAGTATTTCACTTCAAGCAACTTTACATTTCTCCCACCACTTCATTTTGTTTTTCTCCCTTCTCCTAGCAAAGAGCTGGAAGTGAAATTCCATCCAGTACTTAAATAAATAGCTAAAATTGGAATATAAACAAAAAAGTGTGCTAAGACATTTAGCATGTATGATGATATTACTTTAAAATCACTTACATCAAGAATCTGATGAAGAGTCACTAGCAGTACGTTCAAAAGTAATGAAGAACTGGGCTGCGTTGTTTATATTTTTGCCATATAAGCTGGGTACATTAAAATCTTACTCCCGGTCTGGTGTAGGTTGCTTGTTTTCTTTAGGTTACTGTCTCATTGCAGGGAATCAGAGAAACAGGGTGACTGCATTGTGGTATGGGATTTATTGGCATGAGAGCAAAGCACCAGGCTGTGTAACACACACAACATTTTACTGTCTTCAGGAGAAATGCAAAGGAAAAAAAACCTAAGTGACAGTAAGACAGCAGTGAAAGAGGCAAAATCAAGGAGACACAGCTGTTGCAGCTGTGAATAACTACCCGTCTTCACTTCATAAGCATTTGCTTGGGAAAACTGATTGTTGTGAGTACAGTGCCTTCCCTTTAATTCAGTCACCAGTTGGCAGTTAATTTGATTCTCCATTTAATTTGATGAAAACCTCTGAAACTAAATCATTTAGTGTTTAAAAATACAACTTCTACCCTTCATTTTTTTTCTCCTTCAGGCAGGTACTGCCAGATAAATTGATTCCTGGCTCCAGATAGTTTCTGTTTAATTAACAGTGATGAGCAATATAGAAATGCCTACAAATAAATTAATAAAGAAGGTCAAAATCCTGAGAGAGAGAAGAGGCTCAAGAAAAACCTGTGCAATAATTAAACATGACCGTAAAACTAAAACATGATATTATAAGCACTATCATATTAATGCTTAGTACTTATAATCACTTTTCAAATATCCAAGTGCTTTACAAAGGTGAGTAAGTGTTACTATTCCCATTTTACAGACGGGCAAATTCAGACACAGAGAGATTAAGTGACTTGTGTAAGGTCACACAGCAAGTCAGTGGCATAACTGGGAACGGAACCACTGTGACTGCTCTGCCTCCCATGTGAGCTGCAAGCTGTGATACATAGCTTGGTGGTCACACTGATAATAAGGGCAACCAGATATTTTAATCAAAGAGAGGAACAGACTTAATTGACATATGGATGTTAGAAGGGAGGAAACTCCTTAGCATTTCCACTTTGCCCCAAAGCAGATGTTTTCTGCAGAGCTCTAACCCTTTTCTCAAGGCAGTTCTCAGTAGTGCCAAGCTGAGTCCCCCCCTATTTTTGTATGGCAAGCATGATGAAAACTTTAAACATCAATTTGGCTAACACAGAAAGCCATTGGCAGGAGACAGCAGAGACCTAAATGGCAGACAATGGAAGAAGTTGAGAATAGCCGATGGAAACAGAAAAGACCCCATTCAGCACACCAAAACTCAGAGGCATGAGCATTTTCAGTATTTCACAGTGCCCTTGATGCACTACTTGTCTGAACTAGAACCGGTCCTACGCAGGCTCCCATATGAACCAATGAGCATCATTGTGGGATGCCTGAAAACAAAATTAAACAACATATACTGAATGTTATTTAAGTTACATGTCCCTAGAGAGCCAGCATATCATAAACAGTAGAACTGGAGTCAGGGCCAATGTTCCCTGGAGGACTGTTATTAAGTGGTCACCAGTGAAACCGGGAACGTGGAGAATTAGGCTGGAAGCAACTCAGCCACATGGACAAAGCAGTTCACAGAGATTCATAAAGTTTGACTTGTTCAGCTTAAAATGCACGTAGCTTCATATTCTGCGAATGAAGCATCTAGAGAATGTATTTAAGGGAAAGAGAAAAAGTAGCAGTCAAGGGTGCCATTAGTAAGGCTTCACCATGGCAGAGAGACTATAAATATTGATATGGGCAAGAGCAATATCTGGATTTCAATCCAGTTTCCTCAAGATGCAGGAGTGTTTGCATTGGGGTTTTGGTTCTGTCCTATTCTAAATTTTGTTGGAGATCCATAGGCACAATCCTACTATTGTAATCTGGTACACTCGTTCTTTTCCTCCATCCAGGTAAATAAAGAAACAAACAAAACCCATGATGTCTCTTACCTCATTTTATTTTTCGGGTCAGTGCCTGTGTGGTAGGTTTTCTATGAAACATTGTTTTCACTACTCTGGTTCATGCTTGTCTATTCTGAGGGCAGCTTGTGTAAGCGCCACATTTTTGTAGCTTAACTAATCTTTACAAAAAAAAATTGAGTCAGGACACCAACAACTCTTACGTTTTTGAAAGATAAAATGAGATATGACATCTGTTATTCCCGCTCTCCCCCCCCAATCAGGATCTTTCCAAAAGAGCTCAGTACAGCATTTCTACAATAACATATTCCATTCATTGTGATACTTTCCTCACTTTTCTATTTTGACAGGCAAATGAATACAGGAGAGCAACACTAATAGGCACCTGAGGCAGATAGAGGGTTAATGAGACTTCTAGTGAAATGTTCTCATTAGGTGTGAAGGCGTCTTATTAGATGATGATATAGCTTATGAGAGGGAAGTGGGCCACAGACCAGCAGCATTGCTCACCAAATCTAAAAACGTCCCTTTTCTCTTGAGAGGCCCAGCCCTAGTAGTGGTAGAAACAAAAGTAGGCCTCATTAGCTCCTAGAGCAGAAGCAGCAGGTTCATTTCAGCCTCTCACGCTCAATTTTCCTGTAAAGATTTATGGCACACAAATACACAATGTTTTCAATCATAGGTGATGCAGAGTATGTCATTTTGACTGCAACCATGCAGGAGTGTTTACTGACACACAGAGAAAATAAACTCCATAGGTGAACCATGATACCTGATCGGCTGGGTATTGCCATAGTCAACCTTGGAAAGGAGGCTGACCTTGTTATTAAGGCCCAAGAATGGGTGGTAGAGAATCAGGATTCTATTTCTATGCCCTGATTCATCAAATGTTTAAGCATACAGTATACTTAAGCATCACTGAAGTCAACTCAAGCACATGTTAAGTATTTTGTTGAATAAGGAGGGGCATGAGCATGTGCTTAAAATTAAGCAAGCGCATTGCTTAATCAGGGGTCTAAAACTTTCTGTGCCTCAGGCTCCACCATCTAATTTTTGAGAGGGGGTAACCAGAACGGAATACAGTATTACTCACAACTAAAATGTTGTATTTAGTTACCTCATTTTATTTCCCATCTCTCTTCCCGCCCTCCCCCCCCACACACTATATCCTTGTTGGTTGTCTCAGAAGAGATCACAGACTCAATGAGCATGGAGACTGAACTACTAAGTCTAACTGAAGGTTAGACTAACTGAAGGTAACATCATTTGCCATGGCTGTAAATCCAGGACCTTTCATCAACTCATTCTCATGTGCACATGCATAAAACATTCAGAGTGATGTTACCTTCAGTTATCTCTGGAACTAAGAGGCGAAAAGAAAGATATACCTAGAGTATAAACAACATGTTGAAATTGTTAGGAATTCTTTGTGCAAGGGAGGGAGTTATTGGAGAGGGCTATCTAAGATGGTGGAGAGGGCACCAGGATCAGACCACTGCTTTGGTAATTAAAGCCAGAGGGGGAAGTCTGGGGTGTGACTGGGCAAGTGATATGATTGGTAGTGGCATTTGGGAAGAGGAGAATTAAAAAAAAATCTAGTGCCCAATTATTTTAAGTTCTACAAAAGACCCTGGTGTCAGCAAACTCCTTGTGTGCAGCTTGTGAAATGCCTGCTCATAGCATAGCAATCTTTTAATGAGACTGCCACCCAGTGCAGCTGCAGCTTCTGAATTCAATTCACCAGCCTTATTGCAAAAATGAAAAATTAAAAGAAAAAGAGTGCGTGGATGTTAAAATGTCCATGTCTAGGTTACCAGCCTTTCCTTACTCTAAACTAGAGTTTCACAAACTTTTCTGGTCAGTGGCCCCTTATTAAAACTCAAATATTTTTGTGCTCCCCATATCTATGATATCCTTTTATAGTGAATGTATCAATGGTGACAACAAGCCTAATTTATCTGTGGGTGTTTTGAGAAATGGCAGACAATAATTGACCTTGAAAGGTGAAGGTGTGGAGAAGAGAGATTTTTCTTTGATTTAGATTGTAATAAAATTTGCAACAACTTGAGATACTTCCCCACCCCAGTTGCCTTTCATAAGCCCCAGTAGTCACAAACCACCTATGGAAAATACTGCTTTTGATCCACTGCACTAAAGCATCATTTTCCAGAAGGTGTTATTCCTAGCCATGACATTTTTAGCACCATCAATTCAATCTTCCCAGTACAGAAGAAGTCACTTCCTGAAGTACAGAAGCCATAGTAGCAGTACATCTAGCAAACACGGCCATGCTGGTAATTTAAGTGTTATACCCCAAG
Organism: Trachemys scripta elegans; assembly: GCF_013100865.1. Taxonomy (NCBI): domain Eukaryota; kingdom Metazoa; phylum Chordata; order Testudines; family Emydidae; genus Trachemys; species Trachemys scripta. The sequence goes on along the minus strand of NC_048300.1, from coordinate 83,530,277 downwards.
TGAATAGTCAAGTAAGGGGCAACTTCTGCTAAAGGCTTTTGTCACCTGCTTAGGGTTGGATGGGTATCTTTTAGCCCAGAGATATCCTAAACTAGTATGTATGGATGACGCACAATTCTAAGCCATTGTACTGCAGAGGTACAGCACTTGTGAGTTGTTTAAGAAAAATGGCATGTGTGATATTTCAAAATCAACAGGTCTGATTTCTTTGCTTTTCAGACCAAGTGGGACACAACACATTTGTATCTACCACCTATTACCACCCCAGTGCCCACTTTCCAAACTAACTAGTCAAACAGTTTACAAAAGAAGAGTGTAGTTTCCTTAATAAAATAATAATAATATTTTGCATGTATTTAACATCCCACATAGTTCAAAGCACTCTATGAACATTAATTAATCCTCACAACATTCCTATATGGTAGGCAAATAGGTAACATTAGCCCATTTTACAGATTGGACATCTGAGACAGAGAGAGTAAGTGACACACCTGAGGGCACCCAACAGGACTGCAGCAGAGCCAGGATTTAGAATCCAAACCTCCCAGTCCTGTGCTCTACTCATGAGCCTGTGCTACTTCTCATGAGCATAGACTGACCAGCAAAAGATAAAGGTCTCATATTGCAAATGAAAAGAACAATAAATTAGGCACAGGTAGAGCCTGTCACTTGCTGAATTACCATGGAGCTTGCTAATACTGCTGTATTATATTCAGTTTCAATAATTTAATGCCACCTCAAATAGAGATGCTGCTCCAGACGTAACATGGCAACTTTGAACAAATATTTGGATAAAACAATGGAAAAAAAATGAAGCCAGGTGGAGCAATGATGGAGGGGTGATTGGTACGGTTTACTAATAAATCATTAGAGTTAATAATAACAAAAAAAACAATATCATCATAGTATGATCCTATGATTAGCATGGCCACAGTCAGAATAGCACATGCAACTGGTGGAGATTTACTATCTATACCCAGGGCACTGAAAATAAATACCTACTCTGGTATGCTTGATTCACAGCAAGTTAGCACCAAGGGGGCAGGACCTGTTCAGTGTTAGCCACTGAATGTTGCTAGGCATGTCATTGTTAGAGTCCAATCCTGTTTACTAGAAAACAAAACTAAGACACACACACACAAAAGGGGAGAGAAAAGAACAGCAAAAATAGTCAATACATCTGTCTCTGATGTTGACTCTCACTTACAACCTCACTCCTGGAAAAATACAGGTATGGCACTTGGTCTTATTAGCCTCTCTGAGACCTGGCATATTCACACCAACATCAGGCTATTTAGGGCATTGTTTTTATTGGCCTCTCTCATTCCAGACTCATAGCAGTGTTGCAAAATATACAGCATTGGCCAGCTAAGGGTACGTCTTCACTACCTGCCAGATTGGCGGGTAGCGATCAATCTATCGGGGATCGATTTATCATGTCTCATCTAGATGCGATAAATCTATCCCTGAACGCGCTCCCCATTGACTCTGGAACTCCACCAGGGTGAGAGGCGGAAGCGGAGTCGACGGGGGAGCCGCAGCCATCGATTCCGCGCCATGTGGACACGAGGTAAGTCGATCTAAGATACGTCGACTTCAGCTACACTATTCTCATAGTTGAAGTTGCGTATCTTAGATCGACCTTCCCCCCCGCAGTGTGGACCAGCCCTTAGCCAGACTTTTATTAGACAGAAGGCACACGGAGAAGGATAGGTAAGAGAAGAGAAAGCAGGGAAGAAAAAGGACACATGGGGAGGGAGTGATACAGTCTCATATCCCACATGATAGTTGGGATTTATCTGGGGACGGCAGAGATGGCAAGGTCATCTGGGTTCTTCTCTCTGACCCTGTCAGGATCTCTCTCAGGATCAAGACAACAATGGGCCACCAGTCACACGCTGGACCCCAGGAGACAGTGGGGATGGCAGCCATAATGCTGAAGCTCACTCTTTTCCTGTTCACCCATAACCCAGTTAGCAGTTGTTGTCAGATAGCTAATTCCTCTGCTAATTTTCCCACCGAAATCTTTCGTTTTTAAGAACTACAAAAGGGAGGGGTGAATGGAATAGCTTATCCTCTTATTATCTTATTCATCAATAAGGCCTAATTTCCAACACACCAATTTTGGTCCATTGTTTCCACTTTTCTTGTTCACCAGGCATGATTTTAACAGTTCTTGAATTATATCAGTAGGTCTCTTTGCTTGCTCTGCCTCCCTTCTGCACCTTTTTCCATTAACACTTGTTATAGGTTGTGACATTTTCTGAAATTTCACTCACTTTTTTACAGTTTGGGTAAATTTGTAGGTCCAATTATCACAACATAATTTCTAAGGGTATACACTTTATTTTAAAAAGGTATTTTCCACTGGCTAATGTTTAAAACACTGTGATATTATCTTTAGCCATGCCACTAGCCATGTTTTGCTAGGTGCTATCTTCAACTGAAATTGTGCCTCTGTACTGTGTTTATGACTTTACGATCCAGCTCTGCAAGTTACTCAAGTCACAGCAATTGTTTTTCCTACAAAGTGGTGCACCTTTCCCAAACTTTAAAACCAATTTTATATATACTCAAAGATTGTAGTGCTGGTCATTTCTACTTTACTTGGGTACTTGGGAAGCAGGAGTCATGGCAACTGAAAGAAAAGCATCTCCAGAAGCCGCAAGCTCAGGAAGCAGTATCTAGTGGGCTACTGCAGGGGTCTGTCCCGGGTCCATTACTGTTCAATATTTTATTAATGATTTGGATAATGGAGTGCAGAGTATGTTTATAACATTTGTGGACAACAGCAGTCTGCTAGCACTTTGGAGAAAAGAATTATAATTCAAAATAACCTTGACAAACTGAAGAATTGGTCTGAAATCAACAAGATGAAATTCAGTAAAGACAAGTGCAAGAGACTACACTTCAGGAAAAATTAAATGTGCAACTACAAAATGGAGAATAACTGGGGCTGTTGATTAATCGCAGTTAGCTCACGTGATTATCTCAAAAAAATTAATTGTGATTAAAAAAATTAATTGCACTGTTAAACAATAGAATACCAACTGAAATTTATTAAATATTTTGGATGATTTTCTACCTTTAAAATATATTGATTTCAGTTATAACACAGAGTACAACGTGTACACTGCTCACTTTATGTTATTTTTATTATAAATATTTGCACTGTAAAAATGATTAACAGTATTTTTCAGTTCACCTCATACAATACTATAATGCAATCTCTTTATCATGAAAGTGCAACTTACAAATGTAGATTTTTTTTTGTTACGTAACTGCACTCAAAAACAAAACAGTATAAAACTTTAAAGCCTACAACTCCACTCAGTCCTACTTCTCGTTCAGCCAATCGCTAAGACAAACAAGTTTGTTTACATTTATGGGAGATAATGCTGCCCACTTCTTATTTATAATGTCACCAGAAAGTGAGAACAGGCATTCACATGGCAATTTTGTACCCAGCATTGCAAAATATCTATGGCCAGATATGCTAAACATTCATATGCCCCTTCGTGCTTCGGCCACCATTCCAGAGGACAAGCTTCCATGCTGATGACACTTGTTAAAAAAATAATGTGTTAATTAAATTTGTGACTGAACTCCTTGGGGGAGAATTGTATGTCTCTGGCTCTATTTTACCTGCATTCTGCCATATGTTTCATATTATAGTAGTCTTAGATGATGACTCAGCATGTGTTGTTCATTGTAAGAACACTTTCACTGCAGATGTGGTGACCGTAAAGAAGGTTCCAATGTGAGATTTCTAAAGATAGCTACAGCACTCAAGCCAAGGTTTAAGAATCTGAAGTGCCTTCCAAAATCTGAGAGGAATGAGGTGTGGCGCATGCTTTCAGAAGTCTTAAAAGAGCAACACTCCGATGCAGAAACTACAGAATCCGAACCACCAAAAAAGAAAATCAACCTTCTGCTGGTGGTATTTGACTTAGATGATGAAAATGAACATGTGTCGGTCCGCACTGCTTTGGATCATTATCAAGCAGAACCCATCATCAGCATGGACACGTCCTTTGGAATGGTGATTTAAGCATGAAGGGACATCTGAATCTTTGGCATGTAAATATCTTGTGACACCGGCTACAACAGTGCCATGCGAACACCTGTTCTCACTTTCAGGTGATATTGTGAACAAGAAGCAGGCAGCATTATCTCCCATCAATGTAAACAAATTTGTTTGTCTGAGTGATTAGCTGAACAAGAAATAGGACTGAGTGGACTTGTAAGCTCTAAAGTTTTACATTATTTTATTTTTGAACGCAGTTATTTTTTGTACATAATTCTACATTTGTAAGTTCAACTTTCATGATAAAGAGATTGCACTACAGTGCTTATATTAGGTGAATTGAAAAACATTTTCTTTTGTTTTTTACAGTGAAAATATTTGTAATAAAAATAAATATAAAGTGAGCACTGTACACACTTTGTATTCTGTGTTATAATTGAAATCAGTATATTTGAAAATGTGGAAAACATCCAAAATATTTAAATAAATGCTATTCTATTATTGTTTAACAGTGTGATTAATCAAGATTAATTTTTTTAATTGCTTGACAGCCCTAAGAATAACTGAAAATTATCAAGGCATTATAGTGGATCACAAATTGAATATGAGGCAACAATGTAATGCCACTGCAAAAAAGCTAATATAATTCAGGGGTGTATTAACAAAGAAGCAGCGTACTTAAGACACAGAAGTTGTTGTCCCACTCTACGCAGCATTGGTGAGGCCTCAGCTGGAGTACTGTGTCCATTTCTGGATCAGCCACACTTTAGGAAAGACATGGATCAGTCGGAGGGAGTCCAGAGGAGAGCAACAAAAATGATGAAAGTTTTAGAAAACTTGACCTTTGAAGACAGATTTTTTTTAAAAAAGGGACATATTTAGTCTTGAGAAAAACAGACTGAGGGGGACCTGATATCAGTCTTCAAATGTGTAAGGACTGTTATAAAGAGTAGGACAAGAAGTAAAGGGCTCAATCTGCAGCAAGGGACTAGGTTAGATATTAGGAAAAACTTTCTAACTATAAAGATAGTTAAGCTCTGAATTAGGCTTCCAAGGGAAGTTGTGGAACCCCCATCATTGGAGGTTTTTAAGAACAGGTTAGATAAACACTTGTCAGGGAAGGTCTAGATTTACTTGATTTTGCCTCAGTGCATGAGGCTGAACAAGATGACCTCAAAATGTCCCTTCCAGCCCTAGATTTATATGATCCTATGATTCTCCATGCCTAGAGATTCTGAATTGCTATTACAAAAAGTGCCCCCCTGTATTTCTGTCCTTCCAGCAGCCTGCTGACGCTTCCATCAATCCTCCCAACCCACCTGCTTCCCAACTGCAAACACTGTCTTTAAGGCGAATAGATTAAACATGCAAAAGAGATGAGAAAACCAGGGAAGTCCTCTAAAAGGTATGGTACTCATTAGGAGTCTGATCTAAAGACCATCAAGGTCTGGGACTCTTTCCAATTGCTTCACTGGGCTTTGGTCCAGACTCTCAGGGCCCCCCCAAATCCAGTTAAGTTCCCAATTTTGATCTCATTTCTTAAAAGCAGGCTCCAAAGCAGCCACAAACAAGCTCAACATCATGTTTTCTGGTACCATCTGTCTGTTGCAAGACTTCTCTGGTGACCGCGATAGCCAGAGATACAGTGGAGAGAAGGTGATGCAATACCATTTATTCAAACAAATAGCACATAAAGCAGACTACAAGGGTCCTTTGTGACCCAGCAGCACCTGAAGACTAAATCAATTTTCAGTCCTGAAACTTGTATGTTAACTGTTTTTGTTTGTCCTGTAACAATCACCATGTTATCTAACTCAGTGGTCCCCAATCATTTTGTGGAACTATACCAGTTTACCAGCTTCAGAGCTCAGGTTTTCCCCTCACACATTCCTATCCAATCCCATTTACTTTAATAGCTCAGCTGTAAGCAACAGAGAATTGGAGCCCATAGACCTAATTATTCCAGCCATTGCTAAAATACTTACCCATTCAGTTGTATATGCTCAGCCTTAATAGAATGTATGCTTCTCCAAGCTCAGGTTTCAGTTATTTTATACTCTATTACAGAAGACAGTGGAAACACAAAGATGACGTGATGGGAACACGGGAGTGCCCGGGAGCCAGGACAGAGACTCATTAAATAAGGGAGGGAGGGAAGCTAGAGTAGGATAAGAGAATGAAGTACAAGTACGAGTGCCCTTACAAGTGGAGAAGAAGCACTAATTCTCTATACTTTCCCAGTCTCCTTTATGATTCCATGTACCTATCAGTGTTATCTGAATATCCTACTATTATGAGCCTCTTCAAACGCATGACACTTTTCTTGGCAAAACTAGAGTGCCAAGGGATCTGCCTGGACTTGGCAACCCTTAGTCCATGTATAGCAGCTTTTTAGAAAAGAAAACAGAGAGAGAGAGAGAGAGAGTAAAAGGTTCCTGTGATACATTGGAAGGCTCCTGTTTCTTTGAAGCTTCTCTGGCCCATTGTTTTGTTTTGCTTTTTAATGTTGGGTGCCCAATTAATTACTTGGGGTTTTGTGTGATTCTGCTTAACAAACAACATTATTTTCTTGGCAGGGCACATCCCATTAGCGATTGATCGTAAGAGCCTAGGAAATGAAGCTCTAAGTACTTTATCAGCTTCCTGCCCTTCCTTTGAATGACAGCCCATAATCATTAAAAAAACCACCCTTGGCATTAAAATGATTTATTTTAATCTAAACAGCTATTACTTTAATTAAACACACTTTACTCCTCTTGAAAGTGACAAAGTACTTCTCTGAAGCCCTCTATCACTCTATTTATCAAACAATTTCAATGGAACAGCACGTCCATTCTCCCAGACCACTTTGCCATGGAATTTCAGTGAAAATGTCCAGGGGAAACAATAAAGGGCCAGGATCATCTCAGATGGAACTGCAGCAATGCCAATGGAGATGAATCTGGATCATTGGTTTGAAATAGAAAAGAAACCCAAACAGCAAAGTGTGAATCCAAATCTGTATGTAAGCTTTCTCAGAGCTCAGGAATATTCAAATCCAGGGTTTTCGCTTAGATGGAATCTGTTCATCAAAGGTGGGTGAAGAATCTAAACCTCACTAGTACTATTATATAGCATTTATATTGCACTAGTGCCTAGAGGCCTGCCAGACCCCATTTTGCGAACAATGGAGCAAACCGGTTCAGTTAAATTAAGAACCAAATATCAAAACTAATATTTTTTTTAATTCAAAGAAGTCCATTACATTTGGCTTTTACAGATACACAATTCTGTAATTACTGATTTTGACAAGGTCTCGAAACACAAATATTGTAAGAAAGGCAATTTTCATAATATTCCCATCCAAGCTGAAACCAGCTAGTACTGAAAGTCCAATTCTTCTCTCACTTATTCCTGGACAAATCAGGAGTAACTCCACTGCAGTCCATGGAGATAATCTGTAAAATACTAGTATTTTACAGGGACTAGAATCAAATAATTGCCAGAAAACTTCACCACCACACCTTTCTATACATTTGCTTCTTTTTTAGAAATAAAGACACGTTAGCATTTTCAAAATATTCAGTTCACTCCTTTTAACATTATCATGAGTCAGTATTTTGGGGGTTTGATTCAGGACCAAAAATGCCAGGTGCCAGAAGGAAGGTTATTCAATAGTACTTTTAGACCAGCATGCAACAGGGAAGACTACACATCTCATAAGAAAAACAGATTTTGTCATATTATCAGCCTAATTTACAGGCTCATGGAGTTGGAAGAGTTTGGTTAAACCCGACAAGCATCCAAACTATTGTGTGGCTGGCCTAATAAAATCAGAATGCCAGACGTTTGAGCTTCACCCATTCAAAGTCTCATGGAAAAGTCTGTTCTCATGAAAATTCTACCCCAGTTGTCTGGATAGGTGTCTGAGTTTTTCAATGCTTCATAGAACAGAACCTTTTCAGGCTCACCCTTCATTTATTATTTATTTACCAGTATTTACACACAGTTGAAGTTGGCTATAGCATTAGTATGCGAATATAGAGAGGAGAGAGAGAGAGAAACAAGTATAGACAGTATTATATTGTACTATTTATAAGAGGACCATGAAATGAGAGTACAATTCCTATGTAGGAAGACACAGGGATGAGTCACACTTGTTTGAAAAGTTCAGGCAGTTCCTAAAATGACTCCAGTTATCCTTGCCTACTCATGTATATGGTGCACAATTTATTACCTTGAATTGTCTATTGCAATACACATTTCCACCAAGGATCAGTACCAGTGAACATTCTCACCGGGGGGGGGGAGGGGAGGGAGGACTGTTAAGGGTTCTTCTGGTCTCAGAAGCTACTTTTATGTCCTGCAATATACACCTTAGAAGCTATTGATATACATTTTTTTCTCCAGTTAAGAGCATAAGAACAGCCATACTGGGTCAGACCAATGGTCCATCTAGCCCAGGATCCTGTCTTCCAACAGTGGCCAATGCCAGGTGCTTCAGAGGGAATGAACAGAACAGGACAATCATCAAGTGATCCATCCCCTATCGTCCAGTCCCAGCATCTGGCCATCAGAGGTTAGAGACACCCAGAGCATAGGGTTGCATCCCTGACCGTCCTGGCTAATAGCCATTGATGGACTTATCCTTCATGAACTCATCTAATTTGTTTTTGAACTCTGTTATAGTTTTGTGAGATCCCTTTGTAACTCTTCGCAGTCTGCTTTGGACTTAACTATCTTGAGTAGTTTTGTATCATCTGCAAACTTTGCCACCTCACTGTTCATTTATGAATATGTTGAATAGGACCGGTCCCAGTACAGACTCCTGGGGAACATCACTATTTACCTCTCTCCATTCTGAAAACTGATAATTTATTCCTACCCTTTGTTTCCTATCTTTTAACCAGTTACTAATCCATGAGAGGACCTTCCCTCTTATACCATGACAACTTACTTTGCTTAAGAGCAGTCATGTGATGCTATAAGAAACGAAAACTGTCTGTCTATCTCTGGCATTTACAGAACAATGTGAGAAAGATCCCAACAGAAAAAAAAGGAAAACCAAGCCAAAGATAGTTCAAACAGCTATATCCAGTTTAAATACATAAAAACACTAAGGGCAGATCTACACTATGGGGCTAAGTCAACCCAAGTTACACAACTCCAGCTACATGAATAATGTAGCTGGAGTCGACATAGCTTAGGTCGACCTTTTGAGGTATCTACACCACGCTGGGTCGATGGGAGAAACTCTCCCATCAACTTACCTTATGCTTCTCATTCTGATGGAGTTGACGGGAGAGCAATCAGCAGTCGATTTAGCGGGTCTTCACTAGACCCTCTAAATTGACCTCTGGTGGATTGATCGCCATATGTTGATCCCCCAGTAAGTGGAGACAAGCCCTAATAGAGCTACCTGTACAAGCAATGGTTATATTCCAATTTGGGGGGAGAGGGCAGAAAGGCCGCATTTTATAAATTGTTACATTGAACAAATAACATGGTATAGCCATGTTTCACTACTATTATATGCTGGAAAATGATACTTAGAGACATAAGAAGTCCCCAGTTTTTATCTTGCATCTTTCTCGTGGCAAAAAGCTGAGACTTCAGTCAAAAATCACGAGTTTAGCTGAAAGCAAAATTTTGATTTTTTAACATGGAAGACTAAGGTTTTGCACTGATCCACCTATGGATGCACCATGCAACCCCTACGCCCAAGGATATCACAAAGATAGGAGGACTTCATGCCCTGGAGGTAACACCCCATTACTATAGGTTCTACCTTGACCTTTTTTTGATCTCCCTAGTTAGACTAATAAAGCATCCCACATTGTATAAGTGAGTGAACTTATTTGAAGATAATATAAACCACCCAAAACATACCCCCATCCTTTACTTCAGGCTTCTTTGGAGATTTGGAAAAAATTAGGTCAGAACTCCCCTTCCTCTTCACCATTATCATCTCCTTTCCTCTAAGATAAGTTGAAGGAAGTGCAACTATTTTCACTCCCAGGCTGAGAAAGTGCCCATTTGAAATGGCTGCAGTAGCACTTACAGGAGTATTTTCAGCTCCCACTGCAGAAGAACTGAGGCAGGTTTGGGGAAAGTCCTCAAAGAATTGGGAGATTCCAGCTAGTTTACCACTCCCAGACAACTGAAGGGGGAGACAAGGGGAGAGAAAGTGCAAGATGATCACCCCCTCAAGTTGTGAGAAGAGTTAACAGATGCTGGGCCTCACTGTCCAAAGGCAACACAAGGAAAGACGAGAGGCTCTGCTTGTTGGAAAATAGGACTCCTATGAGAAGGAAGTAAGGATTTTCTGACCTGTGGGGTGTAGGGTTGAGATTTGAAGGGGCACTAGATATGCTGATATTGCAGACAACCATGTTCTAAATATATTTAGTTCTGTTTTCAGGGTTTGCTGTTCAACACATCAGACATATCTCAGGCACTAGGAACTGATATCATTTTTTTATTATTGCTCTTTCAAACTTCTCTAATTTCTTACCACACTGGACATCAATTCAATGTTCATTGTGCAGAATGTATTCATATTTTGTAGCAAAGTGACTTGTCCTTTGGGGGGGAAAAAGAGAGGAGGAAGGGAAATAAAGATTTTTCTGATGTAAGACTTCCCTCTAGGCTTGTTAACCATGGATTTCATTTCACTTCTATCATCTGAACTAGCCAATATAATCTTGTCATTCAGTCTTTCAAACATTTATTTTATCTTTTTGTGTTCCAGCTCCACTGTTAATGAAATAGCATGTAATAAGAGCCACTGAGATAACAAAAAACTATTAATATATCTCACTATGAGTTACAGTGACTTGGCAAATAAGATCTGACACAAAAGTCATCCAAAATCAAAACCAATTTCTACAGGACTTTTCCACTGGGAGGCGCTCTCAGACCTCTTCCGAGTGGGCACATAATACCTCATATAAACCGTTACAATTGGCACCTTTGTTGCAAGTCTCAGCAGAAGCACAAAGGATTAATTGGGTCAGTAACAATGAACTAACTTCTTACTCCTAGAGGTAGTCTTTCCAGAACATTTGAAGTTGACTAATGGAGCAGGGCAGGGGAAACTTGCATTGTGCTGTTCACTTTGTACCTTAACTATAGATAAATGGGATTTAGAGGTCATCAAGGCTTTCAGTTTCACACCTTTCTACGAACACTAATTTCATTTTAAAGAAGATTGTCTAATAGTCTCAGAAAGGGCAAACTTGTCCACTGCCACTCATGTTAAAGTTGGCAAGGCAGGCAGCTCAGCACAGAAGATGCACAGTACTAGAGCACCATAAAAGGTCTAGTTAGACTAGCCTTCAATGGTTTTTCATCTGCCAAAACTGAAACTGAGAAATCAGGGATGGAAAAAACAAGAAAGAAAAATGTTTAAAGTGGTAAAGCAACAAGATTTGCTTCAGGGCAAAATCTGGGGAGCCCCGAATATGTGTGTTATCAATAACTGTGCCAACAGAGCAGACACATACACCCATTTATGTGCCCTTGTTGAAAAACTACGACACTCTAAAGAATATGGGAAATCTAAACTCAGAGTTTGTTAAACTGATAGCAAAGGACCTTGGAAACCTGCACTGATGGCCTGAAGGAACCAAACAGTGAGAATTGATTCATCAACAATTTGGAACTCAAGGGAACAGCCACCTTAAAAACTTAGAAGCACCTGTAATTAAAAAAATAATGTTCAGGCTTTTCAACTGCTTGATGAAGTGAACAACTTTAACTGTTTCAGACAACGTTCAAGTGTTCCAGGCAGATTTCCGCTCCCGTCCCCCACCCCAGCAACTATAGTCAATCTTTAATGTAACTCTGAAAAGAGATGTCATTGTGATCTTGGGAGACTTTAATGCACACATAGGAAAGGATAATGACACCTGGGCAAGAACACTCAGGAAGTTTTTTGTCAGGCAGAAGAACAGGAATGGGCAGTGACTGCTGAAATTTGCATCTGCTGATGACATAGTGCTGCTGACTCACTCTTCTGTCACTCAAAGATTCACAAGCCCAGTATAGCCCAGATGGTTTAATTAAAAGAGTGATTGATCATGATCACTAACAATTGTTAATAAGGACAATAGTCATGGATATACAAGTTTGCAGAAGTGCTGAACTTGACACTGATTATCAGCTTCTGCGGACAAAAGTCTTCAAAGACGGACAGTTAATGGACCAAAATTACTCCAATTTGACCGAAGGTTCTTATTATAAATACATTATCAGACAGCCTTGTGTTTGGAACTGCTTAAGGCCATTGAAGCACTAGAGACTGACATCTCAGTTCCTCTATCATCTCATGAGGAATGGCGTTGTTTCAAGGCCTCAGTGCTGACTACAGCCAGCTCAGTGCTGGGAGCTGCAGCCCTTCAAATATCATCCAGAGATCAGTGAGCAGACACTCACTGAAGTTGGAGCTAAGGAAAAAAAGCAAGGCTACAATTTGAGTCGTTAAATAAATGTCTATTGAGAGCAAAAACAACGGCTGAAAGGGTTTGACTTTGGAGTGTCATCAAGTCATTGTGTAAGAAATATAGGGAATCTTGCTGGTCAACACAGGTAGACAGTTTAGAACAGGCTGCCACCAGGCACAGTCTCTGCACCATCTACTTAACTTTGCGGTGTTTTCAGGGCAAGGTGTCCCCAGCTTGTGCAGTGAAGAATCAGGTTGGCAGCAGCCATTGTCTGCAAGATCAGTTGCATCGATGGGAATATCATTGCAAGAGAGTCCTCAATTGTCCTTTGACTGCAGTCCCTGTTCCATTGAAGAGGAGCAGAAGTTCTAGAACAGCCACCTCCTTTCAACCAAGGAAAGAACCAGATCACTGTCCATAAGCTAAAATCTGGGAAGATGCCAGGGTTTGTAACGTCACTCGAATTACTGAAGATGGGTGAGAATATTGTTGTATTGTGGCTGCATAGGCTCTTCCAGTCCATCAGGCATTCTAATATCAGCTCTGACGGCTAGAGGAAGGGGGGGTATTTTGCTTCTGTTCAAAGGGGGTGATAAGGTCGAATGTAGCAACTGTAGAGATAGGATGCTGTTGTTGGTCCTAGGCAAAGTCTTCATTTGTGTTAATGTCTCAAATCAACACTGCACTTCCTGGAAAAGGCCTGGTTACCCAGTGAGGCTTTTAACCTGGTTGTTCCAGTCTTGACTAGATCTTTACCTTGAGACAGCTTTTTGAGAAGATAGTCAATTTAATAAGCTGTGTGCAGCACTTTTTAAGCACTTCAGTCAGGCCTTTGATTCAGAGCATCAAGCAAGTCTCTGGGATCTGATGAGGTGACTCTGCATTACTGGGAAGATAGAGTCATGGATAGAAGAGCTATATAATGGCAGGTACATGGCATGGTTTCCTATGTCCACGGAGTTCGGCAAGGCTGCGTTCTGTCATCATCGCTATTCAATATCGGCATTGATTTGTTGATGGATAAGCTAGACGAGGCAGCTGTTGGTGGCGATAAGCAGAATGTCATTCTGCTTCGAGATCTCAAATATGCTGATGGCATTGTCTTGTTAGCTGGGTTTGGTGAATTGCTACAGCGATCTGGTTGGGCAACAAGCAATGTGTGTTGGTCTGGTTACACTGCTCTACAGCCAAAATGCTTCTGAAATAAATGTAGTCAAACTTTACTAATTCTGGGTCACTGAGAACGAAAATTATGCTTAAAATTGTTGATTGGCTCTAGTTTTCAAGATATGCTATTGGGTCAGTATATACGACCCTTGACTTGGGAATGGAGGAGGATAAGTGAGTTATAAAGGGAAGGGATCTCAATTGGCGAACAGGGGCTGCTAACAGGGAGTTTCTCAAGGGAGTTCTCCAAGTGAAGGAGGAGCAAATACAGGACCCTTGGAGTAAGTGAATGTCTGTAGTGTGTGTTTGTTTGTGTTTGGGGGTTACTTGCTGTGTGCTGAGCTTGTGTTTGTCAGTCTGTTTGTTTGTTTGTTTGTTTGAAGGACTGTGTGCTGTGGCTGGCAGTTGGAAGCTGTGAGCTTCAAAGGAAGGTCTGAAGGCTAGAAGCCTCTGGTAATTGGCTGAGCCTTAATCAGTGGACGGGGCATTCACCCAGGCCAGGGCTTTATAAAGCAGCGCACAAGCGACCAGGGAGCTTTTGCAAACATGGGCTGCTAACAGGGAGTTTCGCAAGAGAGTTTGGAAGGGGAGCAGGAAGGGAGCGCGGGTCCCTTGCCGGTTCTATCTTATACCCTTTATTCCCCTTAAAACCTATAAACCAAACTACATTCAAAACTTCTTGATTTAAACAACCCCTTCATTAACTAGGAGAAAATGCAGGCAGAAGCCCAGCTGCAGAGTGGGGGCTATCCAGTTTATTGCACTGAGTGTAGCATGTATGATTACCTGCCCTGTGGACGGGTGGCGTATGTGTGCATTCGGTGCAAGGAGCTCCTGGCCCTCAGAGACCATGTACGGACTCTGGAGGCAAGGGTGGCGGAACTGGAGGAGCTAAGGGAGGCAGAGAGGTATGTTGATGAGGCTTTCCGGGACACTGTAGAATTGTCCCACCTCCGGTCAGACAGCCCCTGCGCTGTTGAGGAGGATGAGAGGCCCAGGGAAGCAGAGCAGTCAACGGGAGCAGAGGGAAACCTTCCCATAGTTGGGACCCTCCTTCCAGACGGTGCTGGGGTTGCCTCTCGCACTGAGGTTACCTCTCCAGGGGAGGGAACGCCAGTTACTAGGAAAAGGCAGGTATTGGAAGATTCGATCATTAGAAACGTAGATAGCTGGGTTTGTGATGACCGGGAGAACCGTATGGTGACTTGCCTGCCTGGTGCAAAGGTTGCGGATCTCTCAAGGCATCTAGAGAGACTTATGTGTAGTGCTGGGGAGGAGCTGGTGGTCGTGGTACATGTAGGTACCAATGACATAGGGAAGGGTAGGAGACATGTCCTGGAGGCCAAATTTAGGCTGCTAGGGAAGAGACTGAAATCCAGGACCTCTATGGTGGCATTCTCAGAAATGCTCTCAGTTCCACGTGCAGGGCCAGGTAGGCAGGCAGAGCTTCAGAGTCTCAATGCGTGGATGAGACGATGGTGTAGAGAGGATGGGTTTACATTCATTAGGAACTGGGGAAACTTCTGGAATGGGGGGAGCCTATACAGGAAGGATGGGCTCCACCTAAACCAAAGTGGAACCAGACTGCTGGCACTAAACATTAAAAAGGTTGTAGAGCAGTTTTTAAACTAGGAGATGGGAGAAAGCCGACTGCTGCAGAGGAGCATGTGGCTCGGACAGAGACTTCTCTTAGGGGAGAGTCTAATGATAGAGAATCTCCAGGTTATAGTCAGGAGCAGAGGATGGAAGAGGATAAAGTAGGGGCCAGATCAGATGATAAACATTCACATACAAAATAATCTGATACATCAGAAAAGGGCAAACAAATAAACAGTGACACGTTTTTAAAGTGCTTGTACACAAATGCTAGAAGTCTAAATAATAAGATGGGTGAACTAGAGTGCCTTGTGATAAAGGAGGATATTGATATAATAGGCATCACAGAAACCTGGTGGACTGAGAGCAATCAATGGGACACAATCATTCCGGGGTACAAAATATATCGGAAGGAC
The DNA here is from genome assembly GCF_013100865.1 of Trachemys scripta elegans. Lineage (NCBI taxonomy): Eukaryota > Metazoa > Chordata > Testudines > Emydidae > Trachemys > Trachemys scripta. Next base: position 83,514,648 of record NC_048300.1, on the reverse strand, counting down.
AGAACAGGTCGTGCAGGGGGGGAGTGGCACTATATGTGAAAGAAAATGTACAATCAAATGAAGTAAAAATCTTAAGCAAATCCGCATGTTCCATAGAATCTCTATGGATAGAAATTTCATGCTCTAATAACAATATAACATTAGGGATCTATTATCGACCACCTGACCAGGACGGTTATAGTGATGATGAAATGTTAAGGGAAATTAGAGAGGCTATCAAAATTAAGAACTCAATAATAATGGGGGATTTCAATTATCCCCATATTGACTGGGAACATTTCACTTCAGGACGAAATGCAGAGATAAAATTTCTCGATACTTTAAATGACTGCTTCATGGAGCAGCTAGTACGGGAGCCCACAAGGGGAGAGGCAACTCTAGATTTAGTCCTGAGTGGAGTGCAGGAGCTGGTCCAAGAGGTAACTATAACAGGACCGCTTGGAAATAGTGACCATAATACAATAGCGTTCAACAACCCTGTGGTGGGAAGAACATCTCAACAGCCCAACACTGTGGCATTTAATTTCAAAAGGGGGAACTATGCAAAAATGAGGGGGTTAGTTAAACAGAAGTTAAAAGGTACAGTGACTAAAGTGAAATCCCTGCAAGCTGCATGGACGCCTTTTAAAGACACCATAATAGAGGCCCAACTTTGATGTATACCCCAAATTAAGAAACACAGTAAAAGAACTAAAAAAGAGCCACCATGGCTTAACAACCATGTAAAAGAAGCAGTGAGAGATAAAAGGACTTCCTTTAAAAAGTGGAAGTCAAATCCTAGTGAGGCAAATAGAAAGGAGCATAAACGCTGCCAAATTAAGTGCAAGAATGTAATAAGAAAAGCCAAAGAGGAGTTTGAAGAACGGCTAGCCAAAAACTCCAAAGGTAATAACAAAATGTTTTTTAAGTACATCAGAAGCAGGAAGCCTGCTAAACAACCAGTGGGGCCCCTTGATGATCGAGATACAAAAGGAGCGCTTAAAGACGATAAAGTCATTGCGGAGAAACTAAATGGATTCTTTGCTTCAGTCTTCACGGCTGAGGATGTCAGGGAGATTCCCAAACCTAAGCTGGCTTTTGTAGGTGACAAATCTGAGGAACTGTCACGGATTGAAGTGTCATGAGAGGAGGTTTTGGAATTAATTGATAAACTTAACATTAACAAGTCACCAGGACCAGATGGCATTCACCCAAGAGTTCTGAAAGAACTCAAATGTGAAGTTGCGGAACTGTTAAGCAATAGTCAACATGGTTTCTGTAAAGGGAAATCATGTCTTACTAATGTATTAGAATTCTTTAAGGGGTCAACAAACATGTGGACAAGGGGAATCCAGTGGACATAGTGTACTTAGATTTCCAGAAAGCCTTTGACAAGGTCCCTCACCAAAGGCTCTTATGTAAATTAAGCTGCCATGGGATAAAAGGGAAGGTCCTTTCATGGACTGAGAACTGGTTAAAAGACAGGGAACAAAGGGTAGGAATAAATGGTAAATTCTCAGAATGGAGAGGGGTAACTAGTGGTGTTCCCCAAGGGTCAGTCCTCGGACCGATCCTGTTCAACTTATTCATAATTGATCTGGAGAAAGGGGTAAACAGTGAGGTGGCAAAATTTGCAGATGATACTAAACTGCTAAAGATAGTTAAGTCCAAAGCAGACTGTGAAGAACTTCAAAAAGATCTCACAAAACTAAGTGATTGGGCAACAAAATGGCAAATGAAATTTAATGTGGATAAATGTAAAGTAATGCACATTGGAAAAAGTAACCCCAACTATACATACAATATGATGGGGGCTAATTTAGCTACAACCAGTCAGGAAAAACTTCTTGGAGTCATCGTGGATAGTTCTCTGAAAATGTCCACGCAGTGTGCAGAGGCGGTCAAAAAAGCAAACAGGATGTTAGGAATCATTAAAAAGGGGATAGAGAATAAGACTGAGAATATATTATTGTCCTTATATAAATCGATGGTATGCCCTCATCTCGAATACTGTGTACAGATGTGGTCTCCTCATCTCAAAAAAGGTATACTGGCACTAGAAAAGGTTCAGAAAAGGGCAACTAAAATGATTAAGGGTTTGGAACGGGTCCCATATGAGGAGAGATTAAAGAGGCTAGGACTCTTCAGCTTGGAAAAAAGAAGACTAAGGGGGGATATGATAGAGGTATATAAAATCATGAGTGATGTGGAGAAAGTGAATAAGGAAAAGTTATTTACTTATTCCCAGAATACAAGAACTAGGGGTCATCAAATGAAATTAATAGGTAGCAGGTTTAAAACAAATAAAAGGAAGTTCTTCTTCAAGCAGCGCACAGTCAACTTGTGGAACTCCTTACCTGAGAAGGTTGTGAAGGCTAGGACTATAACAGAGTTTAAAAGAGAACTGGATAAGTTCATGGTGGTTAAGTCCATTAATGGCTATTAGCCAGGACAGGAAAGGAATGGTGTCCCTAGCCTCTATCTGTCAGAGGGTGAAGATGGATGGCAGGAGAGAGATCACTTAATCATTGCCTGTTAGGTTCACTCCCTCTGGGGCACCTAGCATTGGCCACTGTCGGTAGACAGGATACTGGGCTAGATGGACCTTTGGTCTGACCCGGAACGGCCTTTCTTATGTTCTTATGGTCTTAATTTAAACCAGAAATGACTAAAATACATCTTTGACTGGATCTATGAATAAATCTATGACTGGGTTTGGACAGTACTTGCTTTTTAGGCAAAACAATGAATGATGCAATCTGAAGCTGGTATTGCATCATACATGATATGAATTGCATCATGTTATTCCTAGAAGTCATGGATGATGCAATCATAACGAAGCTTACATCACTCTGCTGAACAAATTGTCCTATATCAGCTCTAGAAATCATACATTGTCATGCTCTCTTATTTGTCAGTGTTTGATTGCAAAGGGACACATTTCTGTTTAGCCAAAGTGAGCAGAGATGCCTCGTACTTGTGTGAACAGTGCAGATAACTTCTGCTATGTTTGTGGTGAAGTGACTTTTGCATCACAAAAGCGCAGTATAACCACTATGGTTAAGAAAGCCTATCACCTTTATTTTGGCTGCAAAATTGGAGATCAGGACAAGAGGTGGGCCCCACATATATGCTGCAACACTTGTGCAACATATCTTCGCCAGTGGTTGAACAGGAAAAGGAAATCTATGCCTTTTGCAGTGCCAATGATTTGGAGAGAGCCAACAGATCATACCAGCAATTGTTACTTCTGCATGGTGCCTCCAGTTGGGAAAGGTGTGTCAAAGAAGAAAAAGTGGACTGTGCATTATCCAATCATTCCATCAGCTATACGCCCAGTACCCCACGGAGAAGGACTGCCGGTTCCTGATGCACCAGAATCATTCTCACTTGAGTCAGACGAGGAAGAGGATGAAACTTCTGGTCCTGAACCATCAATGTCACAGGACCCACATTTTCTCCCATCCTCCTCCTCTGAACCACACCTCATAACACAAGGTGAACTGAATGACCTTGTCAGGGATTTGGAACTACCCAAGAGTAAGACAGAGCTGTTGGGCTCCAGACTACAGCAGTGGAATCTTCTGGCAGGTGATGTTAGGGTTTCCATGTTCCGTGACCGTCAAAAGGATCTTGTCCCATTCTTCTTCATGGAAGGTGATCTTGTAGCCTGCAACAACATCGATGGTGTGATGGCAGCCCTCAACATCGTTCACGATCCAGATGAGTGGAGACTGTTCATTGATTCATCGAAGACGAGTCTTAAAGCTGTTTTACTGCATAATGTTTTGCCATCAATTCCAGTTGGTCATGCAGTCCATATGAAGGAAACCTATGACAACATGAAACAACTTTTGAGGTGCATAAACTATGACCAACATCAGTGGCAGCTTTGTGGCGATTTGAAGGTTGTAGCTTCAAAGTACTGCTGTTTTCTCTGCGAATGGGATAGTTGTGCAAGAGATTCCCACTACATCAAGAAAGATTGGCCACTCCGACAGTCATTGGAGCCTGGGAGGAAAAGTGTTCAGCATCCACCACTTGTTGAATCAAGGAAGATTTTGTCACCACCCTTACACATCAAGCTGGGTCTGATGAAGAACTTTGTCAAGGCCATTGACAAAACACAAGCAGCTTTCAAGTACCTCCGTGGAAAATTTCCAAGGTTAAGTGATGCTAAGATAAAGGAAGGTGTCTTTGTTGGTCCTCAGATTCGTGAACTTCTTCGAGATGATGCATTTGACCATGCACTGCGTGGCAAGGAAAAGATGGCATGGAAAGCCTCTGTGGGGACATCATGACATCAAACTGGCTACAAATCTGTGACTCTACAGAACCAGAGTTACACCTGCTCTTTTGTACAGCAGTGAAACATGGGTGCTGAGGAAGGCTGATGAACAATTGAATTACATTTTTTGAATCTTGTTGTCTTCATCAGCTGCTCCAAAACAAGTGGCAGGACAAGATCAGAAATGAAGATATTGGAAGTCGAACCCAGCAACCACCTGCAACAGCACTGGTTTGGTTTTGAAGGCTTTCTTAGTATAGGCATATTATTAGACTGTAGACCAGTGAATTCTGAAGTGGCTGTGTACCAAGGCATGCTCTATGGATGGTTTAGACAGTATTTGGTCCTGCCATGAGGGCAGGGGACTGGACTCGATGACCTCTCGAGGTCCCTTCCAGTCCTAGAATCTATGACTCTATAATGATCTATGGTGTTCAGGTGGATGCCAAAAGCTGTAGTGGCACCATAAGATTGCCAGTGACAGACATAACTTGAATAGCCAGCCAGTCTACTTTAAGGACTAATACAAAGACTGATCCAGGTGGTGATCGGTCTGCAAGGAGGCCATGTCCCTTTGGGATTTGCCATCATGATGAGGATGATGATCATGAAAAAAACCATAAGATTTGAGGTTTGGGCTAAAAATAGTAAAAAGCCAACCTAAAAAACAAATACAATATGATCCATAAATATCAGAGTGGTAATGCCAACTCAAGGGATAGGAACTCCCATCTTGAGAGCTTTTACTGAGAAATGGCTATGGAAGACCATTAAGCTGGATGACAACAAATGTTTCTACAGAACTCTAAAAGACTCAACCATTTTCATTTAGAGACAGAAAAAGTTTTTTTCCATAACTATGATGTAGAGAAACCAGACTACTGAATGCAATAGCAAGAAGTTCTAAACAAAGGACTCTTTATTTCTGAGATAAAAATCAACCGAGAAACACAGGCCAAGAGACAGTTACTCAGATTTTGTTGTGAGGCCTTGTCTACATTTGAAGTGGCACCAATTTAATTAAAGGTGTAATTTTAAACTGATTTAGCTAAAGTGATACAAAACCCTGCATGGACACTCGTAAGCCAAGTTTAAATTGAATTAAGAGAGTCCACACAGGATTTTCAACTATTTTATTAAATCAGTTTTTAAACTGATTAAAAATGTACTGGTTTATAGAGAAGGCCTTAGTTACACAAGTATAAATCCAGAGTGACTCCCATTGATCTCTGGTCATGTAATAACTCCATTGAGCTATTTACTGCAGTGGAGACAGCTCAGTATCTATAGGGTACAGATACTAACTCTACCTCATTAGCATTTTGGCCAATGTTGCTTAGTGAGGTTCTGGAAATACTGTGGGTACTCCAGGCCATGGACTGCAGGTGACAACTACATCCTTCATTGTTGGTGAAGGTCAGCAGTGAGTATTGGGTCTGTTGGCTGAGCAGGTCAAAATTGCAGCAAGATAGGAGATTGCTGGGGTGGGAGCCTCAAAGGTGCAGGTACTCTTAGCAAATTTGCTGTGAGATCTCTGCACATGAGACAACTGTCTCTTGATTTTGGCAGTCTTTCTAACTGTTCCAGTTGTTTCTAGTCTCCTGTTTTTGACAAAGATCAGAGAGAATGTCTTGACTGTACAGCTCTAGTGATTTCAGTTTTTCTTGACCCGTCAGTCAGTCATGTTTTACACCTGGGCAAACAGGACTGAAACTGCATTGGCTGCACTGATCAATTATCTCTTGTAAGCAATGGATCAAATGCCTATGATCCTAACGGTCTTCTTTTATTTATCACCTGATTTATTTATTTTTTACTACCACTAACCACAAGATTTTACCAACACATTTGCAGTCACTTTCAAGCATAAACATATTTGTTCTAAGTGGCCGCATTCTTGTCTTTCCAAGAGGTCCCAGAGGGTAGTGCCACAAGGGACCTCTCCCATGGGGTGCTGCAGGAGTCCATTTTGTCACCCTTGCTATTCAATATTAATGAAGATATCGGAAAAGTTAGTGTGGGGAGACAGACTGCTGTGTATTCAAGAGTCTCCTGACACCCAGTGCTACACATCTTATGTCTGATCCAGACAATACAGTGGAACAAACCACTTCTAAGAGACTGGAGACATACAGTTGTGGGAAGTTGCCAAAAAAGTTGGAGTATGTCTGTAATTGCTACTTTAGTTCAAAATCTGGGAAGCTTATTAGATCCTGGTTTATTCCTGGGTGGATAGTAGGTAGCAGCAGTAGCTAACAGTGCATTTTTTCCATCTGCAGTTAACTAGAAGAATTTGACTTGCCCTTTCAGATGGTCTCAATTAGCTATGTCTTAGACACTTCAAGATCCTACAGTGCACTTTACATAGGGCTACAAGAGGAAACATTTGCAGCTGAAACTTGTGCAGAATACATCTGTGGGTGTTTCACACAGGGACAATATTACACTAGTGCTCTGGGATCTGCACTGGCTCTCAGTTTTTCAGGCGGCATTCAAGGTGTTGGTTTCAACTCTTGAGAGACTAAACGGCTTTGAACCTGGTTACCTGACAGACGGCCTCTCTCCTGTTGTGCATTGAAAACCATGTTACAATTACAATCTATCACTTTGTTTGTAAGGGGTTTCCCGGTCCTGTTTTCAGGCTAAGGGGCTCAGTAGGGAAGTGTGCAATCTGGATTTAGCAGTAGTCAGTCTGCAAAGAGCCAGCCCAGATCAAGGTGGGATGAGTTGTGCCTCTCTGCCTTAGGGAACACCCTGCTTTTGTCTCTGTGGTTTTGGTTTGTGTGTGTTAGGGTTCTGGATTTTAAGAAATAAAATAATGTTACTTTGCAACCTTCCAGAAGGAGTATTCTATGTTTTTACTCTATTTTTTTCTGTTTATATGCTATGAAATATAAAAACATCTTCCTTTGTAGTGCCACCATAGTTATGATTAATGGAGGGACTTAAGCGGGATCCCCCCTGGTTTAAATCAGAAGGAGCTGTTGGACATTTTCTGTGAAGGCCCCTTGATTTTGGAATTGGCTTTCCCTTAGGCACCTTAGAACTTGAATTTACTAACTTTCCAGGCACACTGAAAAGCTTACCTTCTTCTCCAGGCAAATGGAGGAGAGAGTAGGTTGATAAGCTGAAAAACTTAATATAATTAAGCTTATTTGTGTTAATATTGTAAAGGCAAAATTTTGATTGGTTGCATTAAATATTGCAAGTATTTAAAGCACCTAGTATATAGGACTAGAAGTGTTAAATCTTTACAAGTAAACACGCTAACCTAATTATTTCAGATTTTAATTACTTCAGATTTACATCTATACAACTAGTCTATGAACTTTTATGTCTTCAAGTAGCCTGGAACAGAGCTCAAGGTTTTGTACCCTGAAAAATTTAGGTACCATAGGAGGGAATGCTGGACAAAATCTTGAATACAGCAATAGACCCAGCAAGAGACTCTGATCTTGAGAAAGATCCTACTGATTAAATGAGTGTTAAGTATGGTCCAACATATTGACTTCCCCTGTAGATCCTAAATAACCTACTCTCTATATGAGTGCCTAATCCTAATATGATTTCATCAAACCCAAAGCTAACATCCTATTGAAGTTACAGATTGGACAATGCTGACTTTATATAATTGCTACAATACTGATGTAAAGAAGTATTTTTCAAAACATATATTTATATACCACTCATATAAAGTTGTTTCTCTACTAAATACACCTGGATGCCAGTCAATCCCTCTGAAAGTGGAAAGGGAAGCTCAAACAGTTAGTAATGATTGCATGGACACTGTCCTGAGTACTAATGCCAGCTAATGAAAACATTCTTATCAGGACCCCTATGAAAAGTTGGCAGAGGTGCTTATTGGCCACCAGCGTTAGGACAAGTGGAAGAACTCGAGAGGGCGTAGAAGATTCGTTAATGCACAGTCCATGCATGAAGATAGAGAGGATCCTAGCAGTCATTTGTGTGTTCTTATCCACCAGTTTTCATCTCCAAGAAATGTATGGAAATTGTTGGACAAGCTAAAGCTCTGTGATATGTTTTTTTTTCTTGAGTTCACTCTACAGTCATATTTGAGAGATAATATTGGCTCCTCTCACTGTGCTTAACCTAGTTTGAATTTCAAGAAGCTTTCAAATTATTACTACAGGGTCAATATCAAGCCTAGTGCAATTCTACTGAGTATAACGGATTTTTGGTGCAATTCTATTGACACACCAATCATTATGTTTTATTTTATAATGTTTCTAAATATGTTGCCTACTGCCTTGAGGGGTATGTTAAACAGAAAATCATTCATAAAACTCTTGCTATTTGAATAGAACCTATGAAACTTTCTGTTCTATAGTTAAATGTCTTTTTAAATTTATTTGCTGTTAAGTTTAAAAAAAATAGAGACAATTCTTGTTTAGTAGGCCATCCCATAACAGTAATTAGCAAAATTATACATATCTACAGAGGCCAACATAATTTTCATAGATAAAATAAATACAGAGAGACAGAACTGTCCGAATCTGACACTCTAATGAGCCCAGCAGCTTCCGATCTATGAATCAAGTCTAAGTTAAATGAGCAAGCCAGCATTAGAGTTGGTCAAAAATTTTCTGACGGAACAACATTTCATCAGAAAAAAACAATTCAGTGAAATCAAAATTTGTCATGGGAATGTATCAATTTTGTCACAACTTACCATGTTCTAAACATTTTGTTTAGACTGTATTGTTTTGTCTTTTATATTATAATAAAATAAGTAATAATATAACAAAAGTCAAAATGAAAAAGTCAAAATGAAATATTTCAAAGAGGTTGAAATTATATATATATTTCAAAATATTTCACTTTGTGAAAAATTCAGAGATTTTGATTTTTCATCTCAATTTGGAACCAAACCAGTTTTTGAGTTCTTGGAGTTTTCCACACAACAGACCAGATCTAGCAAACACCTCCATGCTGGATACCATTCATCAGAAGACCATCTCTTGAAGGAAAAAAAAAGAAACAGTGGCAAGATTAGAGATGGCATAAGACAAAAATTGGATCCTGCTCAAAACTCTTCCAAATTTCACTGGTGCTTGGATCTAGGAATTCGGTTCAGTCAGCTTCACACATAGGAGCCTCTACAAAGTGCAGATCCACACCTAGACTTACTCAAAGTTTTGGGATTCAGACTTTTGGCTGAGCCCATTATTGAGATGGAAACAGCCCTAGAGTTTATATTCAGATCTAAAGTTTCCCAAGTTTGGAAGTGTTCAAATCTCCAGGCAGTACTCATTACGAAACTTTCATAGTACTACTGAGCACAGCCACAGGTCCTTCTCCAGATGCTCAAATACTATGATGATGGAAGCCATATAAGGACCTAGACAGAGTTCTCCTCCTGTACTATAAACTAACCTTAGAAAAGCATATGCATGCACCATCATCAGTTTCTATTAACAGAATTATATCAAATGACCAATGAAGAGAACTAAAGGGAAAAGAAGTGTCAAGCGCCTTAGTGCGATGATGCCTACCCTCTTAATTCCATCCAGTACTACATTTCATTCTTGTGAAAAAGAATAAAGGAAATCTGATCTTCGTTCAGAGTTAGGGAAAATGCTAACTGAAAAATCGATTTCTAAATATCTAGTACCACTGCTGAAAAGGGACACCGGAAGTAAGTGTCAAAGAAAAATAATAATAATTTGGAGGTTAGGTACAGATCAGAGTCCCTGCAAAGATCATTGAAAATTCAATTATAATCCAAGATCATCTCCTCTTACCAGCCATCCACTGCTAATGTGCCACAGTAAAGTAGCCAAAAATCTGGTACATGCATGCAGCAACTATGTAAACCATCTGCTACCTAAAACATCAGCTGAGAGAAAGATGATGGACATATGGGAATATCAGCAGTGAATCACCCCTTTAAGGGGAAAAACAGCCTCTGGTAAAATGAAACTATGAAAACAAAGGCAGTATGGCCAAGCAGCTGAGAATGACAATAGGTATGGTGGAGAAGCAGACACAACTAGTACCATTTTGGAGGCCCTCAAGGATCATTTGAATATTTTCTCCTGCCATATGCTCAGCTACTGTACCAAGAGAGTTTCAGTTTCCCATTGTGTCTTCTCCATTAGTGAAGGAGCTCAGATAATGAGATAGAAGCATCAGAGACAGCATAACACAGAAGCTTGTCACATTTAAATGATGCCAGAGGGGACCAGCAAAGACCACTAAGGAAGGGGAAAAATTTCCTTAGTACAAAAAAGAGTTTCAGTTTACTTTGTAAGATGAATGAAGGGTTGAACAATTCCTATATGGCTTATTTGCTCCCTCATTCCTAACTGACAATGCTGGTTAGTAAGAATTATTACTACATGTTTTCACCATTTCACAGGAACTGGCATAATTGAACCAACCACATGATCCATCTAGTCTGATATTTTTTCTCCAACATTACCTAATGCCAGATGCCTCAGAGAAAAGCACAAAATACTCGCAGTGTACCACATCAGGGTGGAAGAAATTTCTTCCTGCCTTCATTTAGCAATCAGCTTATAAACTGGTAGGGTGGCGCTGCCAAAATAAGACAGCAATGATAATCAGCATTAAAACAAGTTACCATTAGCAAAACATACACAGAGATTCCCCAGCCTGGGGTTCACTCAGCACTTCCACGTGAAGCCCTGTCTTCCCAGAGGCATCCTCCCACTCACTTCTTACCTGTGCAAGAGGAGGGGAACATAAGGCTGGATTTAACCCCTTGTACAATGGGGATGAGACATCTCCCTGGCACCTTGTGATGCAGTTTATGATCTAGAACATGAGGATTTATAGACACTGGGCCCAATTCCCCACTGCCTTGCACTTTGTGTACCCACTTACACTTGTGCAGACCCAGTGTAAAATGCTACCAATTATGCTGGAAGCATTTTTGTACCTGTGTAAACACACTGTAACTTTATCTTAGCGCTATTGGCAATGCAGATATTATTCAGATTATTTGAACAAATGCCCGGTTTAGTTTTGGGGTTTATTGTTTAATCCTACAAAGATTTTGTCTCTCATCCTGTGAACAAGAAACCATTTCCTTTCATCCATTTTATATATGTCACCTTAATTTCTTCAGTGAGAGTAGTGGTTAGCGCCTGAAAAAATAATTCTGGTGTCCTCAATCTGGCTTGCTCAGCTTTGGCCTCCAACATCTGACGTGTTGCTAATAGAGTTGCACTAGGAGTCCACGTGCCAAAAATAAGACTTCCACTGTTACATGCAGTGTAGTTGCAGCTGTGTCAGTCCCCGGATATTAGAGAGACAAGGTGGTAATTTTTTGGCCTTCCACGGTGTTTGAGCTTGAAGGAATTCACACAGCTCTGCTATAGAATAATCATTTGTACTATAGAATAATTTGCCTTTCAAAATTCTTTAAAAACATGTATTAAACTTCACAAAGAGCCTGGTATTGCAAGGTGTTGAAAACCATAGGTGTTAAGGTTTCTCAACACCTCTCAGTAGTACCCATAAGGCATGGGACGAAAATATCATCACACTCCTTTTTCAAAGCAGACTCAAAGACTTTCTCTGGACCACACAGCAAGTCATTTGCAGTATGGTACTTAAGCATGTGCCTAACATTACCCACAAGTAGTCTCTGAGTGGCGTCAATGAGACTACTAATCTTTTTAAAGTTAAGTTTGTGCTTAAGCAGCTGGCTGAATTGGGCCCAGAACTGGTGACTACTCCCCATTCTGTGATCTAACCATTAGACACATCTGACATTAGTGAGAAGAAACCTTACCAATGGTACCATGTATAGCACTTCACTTAAAAAAATAAAATAAAAGGGAAAAATGAGTCTGGAAAACTTCTCAGATTATTATTCATCCAATTTACACCCCAGAGGTTGAAGGAACTGGAGAGTAGCGAGAACAATTAAGATTTATCATATTGGGTAGACCTTACTTTTTGTGTCTGAAACCATTTCCCCTCCCTTTCCAAAATACAGGAATAAATATTATCTACACACACACACACACACACACACACACACCTCAACTGAAGCAAATACACAAATCAAACACCCATCTTGTCTCTTATCAGGGACTCAGAGCTGCGTCTATGCTGCCATCCGTCTACCTGCATGCTGTGCTCCATGTCAGTTGCTTGACTAGGTGGGAGTTTCATTACAGAGAAAGATGACCTGAGGCAGCCACTCGAGAGAAATTATTTCATCATGAACCAAACACTGGCGCTTTATTGGTTTCAATGCTAGAATAGTTGGGTTTCCCCCTTTGCTGACAGGTGTGTTACAAGGCTGTGCACATGTCTGCATATCAAGTTCCGGTTTTGAGTTAGGTGGTTTGAGATTGCTCTTGATTTCCATTCTCTCAACCATCCCTGGATCCCTTCATCCCTTTCTCTCCCTGTTGTAGCCTCCCATAAGGCTCTTGGCTTCCTGTCTCCCAGCCTGTGACGTTTCTGCCTCTGTGTGACCTCTCTCTGGGGCATAGACTCATTTCTGGCAGCATTTCTGTAGCTCTGCACTTGGCTCTTTTATTGAAGTCATGGACTCTCTAGCACTCAGTGTATGCCTAAATGTTCCTCAGTGGCGAAACCCTAGGTAGTTCAGCTATAACAGCCATCATCTTAGTTACCACCAAGGATGTTGTACTTAAAGTACTGCACAGGATCTTTTCAGGGGGAATAAGGCAGAACGCCACATTTATTAGTAATACATGTATTTATTAACACTGTATTATATGCATATAATATATTACACTTACACTCACACACACACACAAACACACTCCGTCTTGTTGTTACCAATTAGTTGCTCCCCTTAACTTCACTGGCCAGGTGAGTTAGATGGGGGAGGGGGTGGAGCCGGGCTTCTGCCGATCCGGATCGATGCTCCCATGTTGACAAGACGAGACCCGGGGTCCTCTGCAAGACACCTCACTTTTATAGCAGCTTTTCTTTTATGCAAATCTATACCAGATTCAAACTCTGTGTCTGTGTCCATTGGTCCTTTGTGCTGCTTTCTTTTGAGTGTTGTCCCAATGCTGCAAAGAGGGTGTTTCCAAAAGAAGGTGCTTGCTTCTAACCCCCGAGGCCGTCAGCATGTCTGCTTGTCTTTAATAAGCCCACTTGACACGTTTTATTGTCCTTGGGTCTGGCTCCCAGCCCCTCTCCAACAGTTGAGGCTGTCTGGAGGTGCTGCCTTCCATGCCTTGCTCATTCACACCTTATTTATTCAACAGGGCAATTGATTAAAAGTGGGGGGAAGAGCTCTTGTTCTACTGCTAGCAAAAAAAAAATTTTCTTCTATCTTATTCTATCCTTAGGGGCTATAATATTATACCAAGGGTAATGCAAAGTTTCTAAATGAGGCTTTGATACAAAGTTCCATGAAAACAGAGGTCACACGTGGGTAGACCCACCACAAGGTTATATGAAGAGGCACAATGTAAAGTCATATGAAAATTATCAGAAATTTATCTACAAGGACTGACCGGGAAACCTTCAGAGTTAAAGCACGAGTCTCTACAGTTTGAGCTAAACAGCCAGGCTGTGGAGCTATGGGCTCTAACAGACCCATATTTCCAGTGGATTGGGTAAAAAGGGGGACATAGAATGCACCTGACCAGTGAGTTTCACATTTTCAGCCTAGAAGATCAGAGGCCAATGTAGAATGGCAGACAGGGTGCTATGACAACACTTATGGATTATCACAGGGTCAGTGCAGATAGCAGGGTGAAGTGGAGGGCCTGAAAGGGAATTTAGCTCCCAGGTCATGGGGAGAGGAGATGGAAGCATAATAGGAGGTTGCGGGATGCAGGGAAAGAAAAGAAAATTGCCAGACCTAAATTGTTCTATTTTAGTTTTTTAAAACACGTCCCAATAGCATGATATTTAAGCTATTTGCATTTCATTAGCCATATTCATGATCACTAATATTTAAATAGGACCTCAAGCAGGATGGGTTATTCAAATATCCACCCAATTTTAATTGCAATAAGTTTTCAAAAGAGATGTATTTTTCAAGAGAGATTGACTTGTCAGCTCCATCTCAGAGCTAATAATACCAGTGCTATTATTGTGCTCTCAGCCAGAGAGCTACCGTGATGCTATGTAACCCTCTATTGTGTTCTTCCACTTAGTGAAAGAAGTAATTCATATAAAATTAATATATTTGTATTGTGGTAGCACTTGAAAATTCCAGTAAGAATCAAGGTCCCACTGACTTAGGCACTGTACAAACATGTACTAAAATATAGTCCTTGCCCCAAAGCACTTCCAACCTAATCAAACATGCAAAAATATATGTACAAATTACGTTCTCAAACCAACAAAGACATACACATGTCTAACTTTGTGTTCAGAGTGAGTTGAATGGGCTACTCACAGACATAAAATTAAAGGTGGCACAAAAAATTAAGGGTAACACGAGTGGGCTTCTAGTATTTTTCAGACCTTGTCCTTACACACACACTTTCTCCCCTTCCCCAGGTTGACTTGATTGAAGAGACACAGGAACCTCTTGTGAAAATATATCTATGGCCCAGGAGGCTTCTTAAATACCATAAACAGAGTATAAGCTTTATTGATTATGTCCAGAGCCCCAGTTATTCAATGATTCTGGAGGCACACTACAGAAACACAACAGTTCAGCACAAAAGATGAAGTACAACTTATGTGAATGGTTCTACAGCTTTTTCATAATGCTGACTTCTTCATACCACAGAGATTCCCTCCAACACACCAGCTCGTCTCCCAGTCCCCTAAAGCATGGCTCTCAAATGGTTACATTCTGCACTCTGCCGGACTAGGCTCCACGGACCAGAATTTGAGAACTGCTGCCTAGCCATTTATAACTACAGGGAAATGTCTTCAGAGGCAGAATATAACTGCCTAACTGCAATTTAGCCAGGACTCCTGGACTCACAGTCCTCCTTAGGTGTGTAAAAGCACCACAAGCATTTGTAATGGCCATATGTCATCCTCAAGAAATAGGTGTGCTAAATTCAAAATGTAATGCAAGTCAAAAGCAAACTCAGATCAGAGCTGGCCCAGCCATTGCAAAAATAATGACAGGGATAAATAGTTAGCAAGATGGGAAAAAATGCAGGAATAAATGCCTTCAGCAACTTGGAGAGATCCACAAAAAATTCAATCATAGTCCATTAATTTAGTCCAAAGTTATCTGACAGTGTCATGATATATGATTGGAATGTGTGGGTTTGGGGAAGGCCTGGTGGAACAGAATACTGATAATCTCATTGGTACCATGCAGATGAAAAGATTAATATAGCTGCTGCCTCCTTATCTAGAGAGCTTCAAATATTAATGACACTTTTAGAAATGGTCTGATTTGATCGATACAGTTTGTGTTAATGAAAGAAGAAATGAGTTAATCCAAACATTGACTTTCATTAAAAGAGATGATTTTTTAAATGTTCTGGTATTGAAACCCAGCAAGTACTCCCTCACCCCTGCTTGCTTTTTAAAAAAAAAAATAAAAAGACATGTGACTACAGCATGGCAAGCCCTATGAAGTGTGTGGAGGAGAGACAACGGCTTGTGCGATATGCTGTAACTAGGATGAGAGTAACAGTGGATTTCTTATCTGTGGAAGCCATATGACAAATCATCCTGCAACAAAACCTTATTGTGCCTTATTCATTTTCTTGTGACCCAAATTGTGTGTCATTCCTGATTGATATGCTGGGTTTTTTTTTATTGTGGAACCACATTGACAAAGATATAAGCTGGGACCCAGAGAGCAGGGTTTTTTGTGCCCATTCTGAATTCTTTCCAAGGTCCCTGGAGGGCACATACACAAAGCCGTGAATTTGTCCACTGGGCCTCCAGCTCTCTTGATGCTTTGCATTAGTAAGACAAATGGCTAATTCACTGCAGCCAAATGTTCCACATTTCATGATTAAACACAAGCCTCCTCGGACTTGGCTTCATTTGTTTCCCTTGCAATGAAATATGTGCAGGTTTATATTTTTTCATTACTACATAAATACATGCAGTTTATAAAACACTGGAAGAATTATCAAAGTTAAATCTCTCACTAGTAGCATGGAAATGGGGGTTTGACAGTATTTTTGTAAGTGTCTGCTCCCATATATTTATTTAGTGGGGATATTTAATTATCTTTAAAGATTTTTTTTTAAATTAATAATTTTTATTGCCTCAGGAATTCAATTGGATCTCGCCTCAGGTCTCTAGACATTAAGGGGCAGTGTGAAATCTTGCTGTTTCAACTGGCCCTAGTTATTAGAATGTATATATTGCTGTTAAGTATGAGTAGAATTGGTAGCACCTCTGTCACATTCTGGGATGCAGTCCAGACCAATGAAGAGTTGTGTTACCTCTTACCCTGTAAACCTGAGTGCCTCACAGCGCCTTGCTACTGTAGCTCTCTTCCTGGAATGCCCAAAGTCAGCAACAGGCATGCACTCTATGTCGATGTATTGGGCAGCCCCGGTCCATGCTTTGGATCATTTGGATACCTGCCTGCAATACCACAGAGTTCCATTAGTCTCCTTGGTTAGCAGCTGGTAAAGTGGCTCCACGCTCTCCCCAGCAACAAATTCCCCCCCCTCCCCCCGCCCCAAAATGTGTTCTGAAGTGTCCCCATCCTGTCCTGGAACAACCAGAGGAATGCAAAGGTTTATTGCTCCTTTAAAGAGTCACCATCCAACAGTTTGTTACTTTAATTGGAGTTACCAAACAGTTCAGTTCAAACACGGCACTGCATTGGTTTAGATTAAAAATAAAGCAAGTTTATTTCATTCCAAAGAGATGGATTTTAAGTGAGTACAAGTATAAGAATTAAAGCCAGAAAAGGGAAAAAGATAAAACGCTTTCTAGTAACTAAAACTTAACAAGCTAGATTTGCTTCAAGGTAAAATCTTCAGCATGTTTCCATCAAAATGGCTGACCCAACTTCTAGGTCAGGTTCAATCCCCCAAAGTCAAAGGACTGGTACCTTTGTCTTCTTAGAAGAAAGTGTTTTGGCAGTACTTTTTGTACTGACACTTTTTGTAAGTGTCTGCTACCATACAATTATTTAGTGGGAATATTTAGTTATGTTTAAAGAATAACAATTTTCATTGCCTCAGGAATTTAGTTGAATCTCACCGCAGGTCTCTAGACATCAAAGGGCAGTGTGAAATCTTGCTGTTTCAACTGGCCCTAGTTATTAGGATTTATATATTGCTGTTAAACATCAGTAGAATGTGTAGCCCCTTATTATACAGTTTTCAGTAGGGTAATCAAAGTAATTAGCAAAGCTAACTATAAACACTGCTAAGTACTAGATGCCATGAAAGCTTGCTTGATAGTCTTTATCATGTATGTGCTTTAAATACTCAGTGCTTATTTTCTGGTGTTGTCAGTACTATACGGCACCTGTGTATGATTTGTGCCTCATGAACTCTGATCCCTGGAACAAACAACCGATGTAAAAATCAGGTACAGGATTGTGTAGCAAGGATTGACTTTCTGTACTTTTACCCCTCTTTCCATTACAAATAGAGACTCTCAGACCCTCCTAAAAGCATGCACTGCAGCCTGATTGTTTATCAATTAAGGGTTATTCTGCTGAATAGAAGCTTGATGTAATCATGACTCAGATGGGAAATCCCAGCTGCCATCTCCTGTTTGAAACTCCAACTCTTCTTACAGCAATCTAACACTTTGGCTCCCCACATGGAATGAACTCCACTTCTTCCATCACCACCTACCCTTGTTAGGTCTTGTTTACACCAGGGATTAGCCCCAATTTCAGCAATCAGTGGCCAATAACCAGTTGTAGACAAGGAAATCCCCAGTTTACACTGATCTATTTTTACCTCCATTTCAAGCTTACCTTCCTTAGAGGTTTTTAAGGTCAGGCTTGATAAAGCCCTGACTGGGATGATTTAGTTGGGGATTGGTCCTGCTTTGAGGAGGGGGTTGTACTGGATGACCTCCTGAGGTCCCTTCCAAACCTGATGTTCTATGATTCACTGTCATAACCAGACCTTATTAGACTGGTAAAGAGCTACTATCAAGAGGTTTATCACCAAGTTATGGTTGATCACATACACTACAGCTTCAGTACACAGTCATTCTCAGTACTGTACAAACATACAGCAGTGCTCACAGGTTGAGAGTTTCCATTTCTAATGTAATTCTTGGTAAATAATTTTCTTTTTAAGAGAAACACAATCTGGCATTATTGTTTGTTTGTTATATAGGTACCTACTAAATTTTACATGTTAATAAAATTGTCCTGTGTTATATGTCACTCTGTTCAGGAGACTAATAGCAAGAAATAACCATGGCAACACAGTAATAACTGGTACCTTTTGAATATCTTTAAATAATTTTTGAATAACTTCTTGACAGTTACTGTAGCCAAAATATGTATGTATTTTTCACAAAATATATGTTATATTATTGTCACTGTAAGCAACAGAGATAGATTATAGGTAATTTCCACTTTTAACTCCTGTTACTATGGTAATATGAGCAACTGCCATTACTTCAGAGCTTGTTACCATGGTTATTTCAGGTAATTTCAGGTTATTAATGCCCTTAAACCTAAAGTGATACTCCCTTCTTCCCCACCCCCACTGATGTTGAGTGAAATCACAGTTCATATTTAGGGGGAAACAAC
The DNA here is from genome assembly GCF_013100865.1 of Trachemys scripta elegans. Classification (NCBI taxonomy): domain Eukaryota; kingdom Metazoa; phylum Chordata; order Testudines; family Emydidae; genus Trachemys; species Trachemys scripta. Next base: position 83,495,725 of record NC_048300.1, on the reverse strand, counting down.
ACAGCTCTCCTGAAAGAAGAGAAGAGACAAAAGGAATTGTATATCCTTTGACCTCTGAATGAAATGCTAATTTCCTCATCCTGATGGCAACACACTCTCTCTCACGTGCGCAAACACACAGTCTGCAGATGAGCAGTGGTGCTTGCTTCACTTAGTGGTGAAAAGCAGCTGTAACCATCCTCAGCTGAAAGGAAGAGATGTGAACTTCCAAATCCCCTATGGAGTTATGGAGACTGGTTATAAGGGACTGATTTACCCACTTCTTACAAGTGATGGCTGAGAGGATTGCTTGTTCTGAAGCAGGCTGTTTCCACACTTTCCTAGCAACAGTTATTTGGGAGCCTGTTCCTGCTCATGCTGAAGGCACATAGAGTTCTGTCATTAATTAAATAGGGCTCCGATTGAGTTCTATATCAGGATCACCTCACTTAGCATAATCAAATGAAAAAGTTGAGGCAGGCCCGCCTGATCTTTAATCATAATACAGTAGGACACCTGGCTCTCTCATGAGGAACCACTCCAAGTTCCTGAGTTTTTAAAGCTGGTTAGGATGATTGGATTCAGAGTCTTCCCCAGGAAGAAAGGATAGGTACCTTATGCTGGGTAACATCATCAGAAGACACCATGCCTGTAAAACTAAACTGGCTCTTTATTACCAGAACTATTTACAGAAGTGCTGCAATTGCAGCTACCATTCCAGGCAAATGCACATACACTAACTTCCTGGTACCTCCTCCAAACTTTTCTCTTCAGGACCCTCTGCTCCTCCCTCCAAGTTCCATGCAGGTTGCTGCATCTTTGCTTTCAACATTTTCTGTTGTTGTGTCTTTCGTGCATTTGCTGACTTACTGGGGCCAGAGGTTACAAGTACACAGCCCACTTCAGGGATGTGACCTTTATTATTAACCTATTGTGGTCTGTTAGGCCTCATAGTCCTTCAAGTATGCAGGTCTTCGTACCAGTCTCCCATTTCTTGTCTGTGTTATTGCTGTTGGAAGGAAACTTATTGCCACACGGTGGCTGCCTTCATTCTGTCAGGTGGAGTCCTGTTGGTCCTCAGTGTTACTAACATACCTCATTTCTAACACTCCTACAACTGGCCAGCTGATGGTTGAGGCTTTAGGTCTTCCTGGTCCTGAGCCCGTCTGTCCTGATGGGCCATTTGACTGCTGCCACACTACAGTTGTCTTCAGTTTATCTCCGCAGCTATCGTGAGTCTTCAGAAATCTCCTATAATGTATGTCTGGCTGCAGCTTGGACTGTTGCCATTTTGCCATTGCTTTGTGTGACTGTTTGATGGTCAAACCCAAACCTGTTCATCTGTGCATAGTGGCCTCAGGTCCTTGACTCCTTTCTTACAGTAGGCTGCCTCCTTAGCTTGGTGTTCTTTTAGCTTGTTCTGTATGCTGTCGTTACTTCAATGGGCTGCAACAGACTATCCATTAAGGGAAGTAGAGCCTTGGTTCTCCAGATCATCATCTAGGCTACTATCTAGTCCCTGGGAGAGTGTAGAAGTAGCATTGCCAGGTTGGGATCCTTTTGGTCTGTTTTGCCTTTTCCATCACTCTCTTGGCTATCTTTACAGCTGTGTTTTGGGGCTGGGAGGTTGTAGAAATTTTCTACAATTCTAGTTTTATTCTGATGCAGGACAAAAATGTTGGAACTTCTAAATTTTTCACAAAGCAGAATTCCTGTTTTCCAGTCAGCCCCACACACAATGGCTGAAATGCTTTTGTTTTTCCTGTTTGTTTTTCCTTGGCGTTCACAAAGTCCTTCCTTTCAGGAAATGATGTTTGTTCCACAACTTTCCTTGAGTTGCTTCAGACCCCTAAGTGCAAAACTCTTTTGACACAGTATAGATCAGAGTTACAGGTCTTTCAAGCGGATACATTCTTTCTCATCTAAGATGAGAACATCTGTAGACAGTAATCATATAAATGGCATCTGAAGCTATTTACACCAACCCACTCTAGAGTGCCATTATAGCTAGTGGAAGGGCACCAACCTAGCTGAATAAATTACTGAAACTTTTTCCAGTACACAGCCCCTATTTGCAGGCTTGCAGCACAAAATTCAAAGAGGCTTTTTCAATCTCCCTAACCGCCCTTTTCGCTCTTCTGACCTAGGAAGGTTACGACTCCGAGGTGCCTCATAAACTTGAGAGAGTAGAAGGCAACACTACTCTGTCCAGACTGCTTCTTATCTAAGAAATGTTGCCCTTCCCTTTCTAAAGAGTAGCCATCAGCATGTAAAAGGACATCTTAATTTTTATCCTTTTGAATTAGTGGCACACAGCTCTTTCACTTGGCTATATTGTTCCTTTTAATTTCCCTTTTCTAATCAGCACTGGACTACACTATGGCAAACTCCTGGCATTTTATTATTCCCATATGCGCTCAGTCAGGGTGGGACTGCGTATGCAGCACTGAGAATTGTTCTGGACCCCCTCCTGTGCATACCAGCTGTGCTCTTTCCATAAGTGCTGCTGCTGTTATGCTTTTAATCGCAGGCCTCTTTTGTGCCTCACAACACCACCTATGTATTTGCTTTTCAGTCTGCCAAAATAGTCTCTGACCCGGACAGATTGAACAGGATAAACGGGGAAGACACCACTATCTGCTTTGTATATGTGCTCCTAATATTCCTTACTCCAAATTTTGAAAACTGAAAATAAAAAAAAACACACTCTTTTACTCTTCCTCCCCCTCCAACATTTCAGTCAGTGCTCATTTCAGCCTAATTACAGAAAGCCAAATATGGGAAGCTAAGCTGCTCCCACAGTAAGAACCCAGCCACAAAATCTATTCATTTGCATTACAGTGATTACCACTTTGCAGTCATCTGGAAGCTCCTTCTCTCAAGAAGATTCTTCCCCCTGTCTCGCATATCATCCTTTGGATTGGATTTTTTTTTCTTTTTTCTAACTTTGGCACAGAGCACTCAGGGAGCTGATATGGAAAATACAAATTTTGGTCCATTGCTCTTAATCTTGGGTACAGAATTGTGTTCTCCCTTGCCAGGGAAACAACTTTGGAGTGAGCTTTTCAAAGCAAGCTACTGCACTTAGAAACATCCCTTCCATTAAAGTTAATGGAAGATGTGTGTCTAAATCCTTTAGGTTGCTTTGAAAAGTTCAGCCTAGAAGGTTAAGACATCCCTTTCAAAAAGGTCTCTCTTCTTGGGGAGGTGGAATTTATTCATACAGGCTACTGAAGTCCCTTGGGAGAAACCTGTCTTTTCACTGAGAGATCCAGGGAACTTAGAAGACAGTGTTGTAATTTCTTTTTTCACAGCCAAAACATAAACAAATCCCAGTACTCAGGAGATGAGCAGCATGATTGCCTGTGCCTTACCCTTTATGTCATCACTAAAGCTTGTGCAGAATGAGTATAAAATTGCACCAGAGTAGGAGAGTAGCATTTTACACACACTTTGCAAGGGTGGGAGGCAGGATTTTGTGATCACATGGCTCTAGCAGCCTCACTCCCCTTCCAGGAGTACCAGGTCATCTGAAGCCCTCCACAGAATTTCTCAGGAGCAGTGGCCCTTTAAAAGACAGCCCCAGCATTGTTCAAGAAGGAGCACCAAACCCAAGAAACTAGCTGAGTTTCTGCTGGCCTCCAGCAGAACTAGGGCTTTGGAGGCACTCACCATCAACAGCCCTTCTTCCCTCCCAGCAGTTCAAGGTTGCCTCAAGGATGTTTCTTGGTAGTTTTGTATGAATGGGAGATTGACTGTGTGGGTGAGGTAGGTTTGGGAAATATAGAGTAACTGAGCAGTGGACTCAGTGATGGGCAGGAACCAGAGGCACAGTGACAATCCTGGGTCACAGTGACACAGAGCATGTGCTTCATAACTGAGCAACAAGCCCTCTTGCACCTGATGCCTGCCAGCGTTTACCCCCAGCTCTTTGTACAGCAGCAGAGTGTGGGAGAGCCCTTAAATTGGGCAAACATCTCCTGCATTCTCCTAATCTATTCACATTTTTCAAATGTGTGGGTGCCTAAATGAGCCTAAATAAAAGATTTCAGATGGGGGCTGCAAGTGCTCAGCATTTCTGAAAGCTAGGTCACTTCTTTAGGAGCTGAAATGTGGATTTAGGTGGCTAATTTTAGTCACTCATCTTTGAAGATTTTGGACCCAGGGGTGACCCCCACCCCCTTCACCTCCCTCACTTCCATCCTGGAGTTTTTCATCTGTTGTATATCTTTTTTCTTAAAAGTGACAATTGTCAGTGGAATTCTTTCCTGATTCTAAGTGGATGCTGCTGCTAACGAGGCATACAACCTTTGTGTCCATTATTATTTCTCACATGAAGGACAAAGCAGCTTTTTTATTATAAATCAATCCCTGAGAATCACCACTATCTGAAAAATGTTAACAATTATACAATAAGTCAGGGATTTTGAAATTAATTACCCTGTGTGTGAACAGATTAAGAGAATATTGTCTACGTAATTCAGGAGAAAACTAATTAAGCCTACCATATAATGAGCAATGATGCTTTCTCACATCTGCCAACAAAACCAGTCACCATCCTCTATTACAGACTGATATGTTTTCTATTCAGTATGCTATAAGGATGATTGAGCACCATAAATTATGTAACCATAATCAACAAACGCTAATATAATATAAGAAGCCAAAGTTCTCCTTGTGCCCAGAATCAAACTACAGTTGTGTCAAAAACAGAACCCTTTCTTTTGAGTTTGTTACCCATCCAGCATAATTAAATCCAATCAACAATCCTTCCAAAATGACCCCAAAGGTATCAGAGAGTCTTAATTTGCTGCCACTCCTTTGCACTTCAAGGGTTTGATCATAAACCCATTGAAGCAGAGTGGAGTCTTCCCATGAGATTCAATGAGCTGTGGATCAGGTTTTAATGATCAATTTTTTGTAGGTTATAGTACAAAAAAAAGTGGTAGCCAAACTGTTTCTGTGATATTTGGCAGGATTTTATTATTAATGAGACATCTTTTCTTATTTTGTAAAGTCGATCCAAAGATTAAGATCTTGTTTATAATCCTCCCACCACTAAAACTCACTTTGTCATCAATATAAGGTAACATTTTGATAGGTTTAATGAAAAATGGCAATTGCTTAATAAAATGTTGAATAATCATGAATTGACAGTTGGCAGTTGGCAAAAACAACTTAAATCCAGAGAACTCTGATGTTTGCTAGACAAATAAACTAGACTAATTCCTGGTGTAATGCCACTGAAGTCAAGAGAGTAAAATCAAGGATGAATTTGTTCCATAAGCTATAAACCAGATGCACACCTAAAACCAGAAGCTCAATAATAGTGTAATGATTGTGATGGAATTATTCACTAAATCCAAAACTTAACTGTGGTCCATGTAACCTTTGGTTAAGATTCCCTCACGGAACAGAACAAATCATCATTAAAACAAAACCGATGATGCTGTTGCACTATATCCATCAAATACTATGCTGACAGATATCCAAAACTCATTCTCCTTTTTAAAATTTCACTTTGTAGGATTATACTGAGTTAATTTTTCAAGTCTTGTCAACCTCAGTTCAAATCTTGTTTTGCAATCCTGGTGAAAATGGGCCAAAGTCATGGTGAGTCTAGGGAAGTCTGAAATGGTATAGTTTATATATTGATAGGATCAGAAGAAGGGCCCACCAGTTTATTCTGACTTACCTCTGAATTTGACCCAAATTTCTGGTGTGTTTATCATGAAGACACTGGGCTCAATCTTGAACCCTGCTCCAACTACTTTTGCACTGTTCCATAAACCCTGAACTTTTTAGCGACACACTAAAACCCAAGTGCCCTTGACAGAGGGCACCAGAAACCAGAAGTCTTTAAAGCAAATTAGTAGAAGAGCTCAGAACAGAAATCAGATTCCATGCAGGTGCTGCTTCCCCAATCAAGGTGAAGGGAGTATTTCGATGGGGAAATGAAGCAGGAAGATCTTTTACCCAGTCTCGTATTTCTGTGTGACATTTTGAAAGGGATCCTGACCAGGTTGGAATAATTCAAGGGTCCAAAGAATTAAATTCACAGTTTGACTAATTAGCTACATACAGTGTGACTTTTCTTAGCTTTTCACTAAACATGGAAAATTTCAGGATGAAGAGAGAAAGTTTCAGAAAGTTGTTAGTGCCTGAAAACAGGAGACTGTAGTGGGAACTATTTGGCAACCTTATCTAAAGTAGGTTGTGACCAAGACTCCACTCTAATACAAAAAGACAGAGATATCCTCATATAATAGGAAATAGCTTACATATTACCCAGAAAACAAATACTTTCAGTGCTTCAAGTCCTCATGAAAGGGAGACATTGAGAAATAGCAAGATTACTAAATAATTAGGCCCACAAAACCATCCTCATTTTTCCTTCTGACAGAATCTTCATTTCTTGTGAGTAACACATGGTCATTATTCATTAGTCTGATTATTGGATGTAACCTGGAAATGAATTACAAAACCTGAAAAATGTTATTTTGTCAAGACCCACACATCCAAGAGCACTCAAGCAGTGCCTGATTAAACTACTAATAGAGCACTACCACTGTATGAAACAAGCATCTCTGCAGTGGTCCATCACTCTAAGGATTACTCATCTTCAGTGAATAACCACTGATGGCATCTTTTTTTTTAAATGTATGACTTGTATGCATATTACACCATATGCACTTTCTCACACACTTCTCTATTCTAATTTAGTATATATAGTATGGCTTCCTTCCTGTGAAAATCTGTAGCTGCTATAAGCATTTAAAAAAAAAAATCAAACGTTGCGGTTTTCATCTTGCTTTTCTCCCTCTCTTGCTCCGTTTCTGTATGTCCCCCACTAATTTTAAGGATTGCATCCCCTCACCCCAGGAAAGCCTCCCAAAAGATTATGAGTTTCAACTCTGAAGTTGCTTGTCATCATTCCATTGTGGGGAGGGGAGGTTTGCAACCTTCATCTACACTCCTCTCTCCTCCCTCCCCCACTACTGCACAGTGGGCAGAGAATTAGCCTCCTAAACCAGCAGATGTGCTGTGATCTACACAGATCAATACACCTGTGACAGCCCAATATTTCCCTACCACTACCTCCCTGCTCCTGGCCTACCACTGGCTGTTTCCTCTTCCCGGTTGCACAGGGTGAACCACTTGTAGAGAATGCTCTTAGGTACAGCATTAACTCCTGATCCAACTGGATAGTTACAAGATCTGTAAGGAAGCATGCCACAGAGTGAGGCCCCCTCCTGGCTTTACCTCACCTTCCTTGCCTCTGAATTCATGCAGAGGCCAGAATTTATGGAGAAGCTTCTACTGGGACCTGCTCAGGGGTAGAGGAAGTGACCATGCCACAGAAACAGAACCTTTTACGCTGCCATCACCTTTTCCCCTACCCACCAGCTCTTAGCAGGTTTGGCTTCCTTCTGCTTCAGAATATGGAAGGCAGAACAAGTCCCTAAGTATATTGAAGAACAACTATTTATTTCATTCTATGCCTTCATTATCTATTGCTGCCATTAGAACTTGACAGGAACTTGGGGCTGGCAGTACATTACACACCATATTTCTTTGTATTTACCTTTGATGCACTGTTGGCAGCCTCTCAGCTCCCTGACTTTGACATCATCCCTCCCTTTGTGTACTCTCAGAATTTTCTTCTGGCGAGCTCATAGGATCAAGTTTTTAAGACCAAATACAGTAGATGAACGTGATCACAAAAGCTCTACATCATCGAGGCTGCAAAGTGCAGTCTCCACTTTCATCTGTATTAGGAATGCCATCAAAAATGCATTTCCAGAACTACTAACACACAATTCTTGTTTCCAGTTGTCATAAGCTTTCCCATTTTATACCATGTCACAAACCTGCTGTAGCTGCTCCTTGGGTTGCGTGGGATCTTCATCATGAAGATATTATTAAACATGGACTTTCACAGAGATTAAAATGAAGAGAATCCCTGCTCTAAAGTGCACATAGTGTTCTTGAAATCATTGTTTTTTAGCAACAACAAAAAACAGCTAATCGTCTACAGTATTGTTCATATATAAACTTTCCATTGTTGATACCAATTGCTCACCCTAGTTAAGTAAGCCAAATGTATTTTGATTTAAAATGTATACAGTCTATATATTGCATCTCTGAAGGATGTAGGCCTCATGATATACAGCACTCATCTTCTCTTTACAACTAGTTGCTTCATTGGTATAACTGTTTAATGTTCAGGTATTACACGTTTAACATGGTTTGCACATACATTTAAAATAAAGTATGTATTACAATGTAAATATTCTATGACTGGATAATACAATGGCCTAATTCCTATGGCCCCATTAAAGTGAACTACCATGGATTTCAGGAAGATGAGTATTTGGCCCAAAGACTACACCACAATAATTAGTTAATAAGGGTTCCCTAGTGTCTGACAGTCGGGGTCCTGTTCACAATTCTTGTGACAGAATCACACAAGTATTCAGATGTCCAGCAAAGTAAAAATAAATTTCAGATCTGATCCTTTTCAAATTACTTTCTTTAAAAATGTTGGGCAAGATTGTATCTATTAGGCCCAGCTATGCATTGGCAATGGTGCACTGCCCCAAGGAGAGACAATCAAAGGAATTTATTTTACAGTGTCACAGACAAATCAGCAAAGCACTTATGCATGTGCCTAAACTTGAAGCATGCACTTAAGTCCCTGTGATGGGGCAGTCTGCCCCTCACTAGCCCATAAAGGGTTAATAGAACCCTAGGGAGGCTGTGCAACAGACAGCCAATTGGGAAGGACCCAAGGGAGGCTGTGCAGGAGACAGCCATATAAGAAGAGCCACAGGGCAGAACAGGGCAGTCATTCCCTGGAGCTCGGAGAGGAAGGAGGGCTGGCTGCCTTGCAGGCAGAGGGCAGCTAGCACCTTGGACAGAGGAGTGTTGGGCAGGATCAGAGGAGCAAAAGTGAACTCCTGGCTGACTGCTGACAAGCTGCAGCCCTGAGACAAGGGCAGAGAAGGTGCTGAGGCTACAGGGAAGTGGCCCAGGAAGTAGACTGTGGGGTTGGAGGGAACGCAACACGTGGCTGCCATCTACAGGGTCTCTGGTCCGGGACCCAGAGTAGTGGGCGGGTCTGGATCCCCCCCTGCTCCCACTCACCACTGAATGAGTGGCTGGACAGTGGACTGCTGTTCCCCCAGAAGGGGGGGAGAACCAAGTGACACACAGCTGGAGGGCTGTGACCTGAAGAGGATACTATGTTCTTTGGGACAACATGCTTCCTGGAGTAGACGTGATGGCGGCGAGACGTCACCAGATGAGGGTGCACTGGTGAACTAAGCAATTCCCAGGACAGCCAGCAGGAGGTGCCACAGTGAGGAGATGAGCCCCATCACAGTCCTATTGAAGTCAATGAGACTTAAGCATGTGCTGCTTATGTCCTTTGATGAATAGAGATAACTTTAAGTACATGCTTAAATCTAAGCAAGGGATTAAGTGTTTTGCTGACTCAGAGCCAGCAGTTAAAATCCTTTCTATATATAAATAATGGAAGCAAAGAACTTTGTACAAGTCTCTTGAGTCTTGAAAACCATGACTCTTTTCTTTGCATATTAAGCACTCCAGGCAGCAGATTTTAGTTTTCAGAATAGAGAGAGGTAAATAGTGGTGTCCCCCAGGGGGCTGTACTGGGACCAGTCTTATTCAACATATTCATACATGATCTGGACAAAGGAGTAAACAGCGAGGTGGCAAAATTTGCAAATGATACAAAACTACTCAAGAGAGCTAAATCCAAAGCAGACTGTAAAGAGCTACGCAAGGATATCACAAAACTGGATGAGCAAAGTGATGCACATTGGAAAACATAATCCCAACTATACATATAAAATGATGGGGTCTAAATCAGCTGTTATCAGTCAAGAAGGAGAGCTTGGAGTCATTGTGGATAGTTCTCTGAAAACATCCACTCGATGTGCAGCAGCAGTCAAAAAAGCGTACAAAATGTTGGGAATCATTAGGGAAGAGATAGATAATGAGAGAAATATCATATTGCCTCGATATACATCAATGGTACGCCCACATCTTGACTACTGCATGCAGATCCGGTCGCCCCATCTCAAAAAAGATATATTGGAATTGGAAAAGGCACAGAAAAGGGCAACAAAAATGATTAGGGGTATGGAACAGCTTCCATATGAGGAGAGATTAATAAGACTGGGACTTTTCAGCTTGGAAAAGAGATGACTAAGGGGGGATATGATAGAGGTCTATAAAATCATGACTGGGTGTGAAGAAAGTAAATAAAGAAGTGTTATTTATTTCTCATAACTCAAGAACTAGGGGTCACCAAATGAAATGAATAGGTTTAAAAACAAACAAAAGAAACATTTATTCACACAATGCACAGTCAACCTGTGGAACTCTTTGCCAGAGGATGTTGTGAAGGCCAACACTATAACAGTGTTTAAAAAATGAACTAGATAAATTCATGGAGGGTAGGTCCATCAATGGCTATTAGCCAGGATGGGCAGGGATGGTGTCCCTCGCCTCTGTTTGCCAGAAGCTGGGAATGAGCTACAGGGGATGGATCATTTGATTGATTACCTGTTCTGTTCATTCCTTCTGAAGCATCTGGCATTGGCCACTGACAGAAGATAGTATATTGGGCTAGATGGACCTTTGGCCTGCCCCAGTAGGACTGTTCTTATGTAAACCCACTTCCTATCCTGAGGTCAAGGTTTCTCAGCAAGTATGAGACAAGTATTGGGATTGTTTCTGGACTCATTCTGCCAGGTAACCCTTTTTCTTACAATCAGTACCTGCAAAAGAGGCTGTTTTATGTTAAAATTCCTAAATGCTTCTACAGTGCATATTGCATTTACTTCAAATAGTGTTTTTTGAAATATGAACACGTGAGGGGATGGGGGAAGAAATATAAACCCATAACATAAAAAGATACCAATTTTCCTGACATTCGGAGATCTGCAGGAGAAAGCTCTAAGTCGTGTAGTCAGTGTGTCAAGTGGCAGATGCTAGCAGATTAATTCTCAGCTGCAGTATGCAGTTTATGTTAAGTGAATGCATCACTATGTAATTGTATGAATGCATATTGACAAATGACTGATTCTTTGTAGTCCTTCTGAATAGAAAAGACTGTCATAACAAATTGCTACTGTTCAGAAACAGGTATCTAGAGAAAGCTGATACAAAGAACTCCAGTGATTCTTGGCCAATGCTTTACATAATAGGGGCAAATCATCATTGTTTCCCTTAGTATTTATGGTTCTGCCATCCATCATGAGAATTCTTTTGGCATTCATGTGTACTTCCATAGGAACTCCACTGAAATTTAGAATTGCCATCAATTAATGTCCATTTACCATAAAGCAGTTTTGATTTATGTACAGTTGGACTATTGAGGTGCAGTGCAGCTGTCACTGGAAAGTGAAACTACTATACCCCAAGGCAGTAGCAGCTTTGATTTTTCTGTGTGAAAGAGAATCTCCAACAAAGGGTCACATTTAACTTCTCTCATATTGCTGAAAAGAACTTTGACCCTGATCTGTACTAGCTCAACAGAAACGTCATACTTAAGTTATTGAGAAGGAATCAGTGTATTCAGTGTTTAATGTGAAATTTCACACGAATTGTATTCTCATTCTCTTTTCTTATTTCAGAAGAGTAGAGAGAAAGATTTGATGCTAGTTAATCAAAAAGGAACATTGTTGTTTATAGGTACAATACATATTCATAATTATAATTTTTACTATATCTCCTTGTAGCTAAAGGTAACCACCAAAAGAACTTCATGTTAAGTCAATTAAACTATGTAACAACTTATTAAAAATAAAATAAACTTTCATCCATTGTTTAAGTTCCTTTACTAGCAGTGGTCTCCATTCAGGTATAATTCCAAGATCCATTATTCTGGCCAAAGACCCTCATATGGGCTTTAGTGGCTGAGATACTTCATAGGTGTGATACTTACTTAAGATCAGCAATGAGCTCTATTTGCATCAACAATGGAGCTCAGTCTTTTACCTTTAGCTACATGAATGACGACCCCCCGCTTTTTTTTTTTAAAGACAGTAAATATGCATAGGAGGTTTTGTTTGTAAAGTACTTCAGTATTGCAGAAAAAACCCCACAACCCTAACAAACCTGTGCTTATTTACCACGAGGTATCCGATCCGATATAAAGCCAAATCCTGTAATCTTTGTCTGAGTAAGAATTACAAACTTGTAGGGATGGTATTGGGATAGTGACACTTTCTACAAATTAATCAAATGTTTCTTATTTGAGGAAACAATCAGTTGCTCGGGACATCTGCGGTATATTTTCAGCACTCTGCATGAATAGATACAAAATAGTAAGTGTGCCTGCTAATTCCCTATCGCACCAGGTACACAGTATCCTCGGACTACATAATATCCTCCCTATAGCTCTGATTCAGCAAGATACTTCAGGGCATGCCTAACTTTAAGCACATGAATACTGCTGACTTAAATTGGAATATTTATGTGCTTAAATATAAGCACATGCTTCAGTGTTTGTCTGAATTAGTACCTAAAAATGGGCAAATGCTACAAAAGTATGTGCAAACTGTCATTTCAATAAAATTATAAATTAATTTGGTTCCACAAACATTCATACAACCAATGTTTTTTGTTCAGAAGACTGTTCACACAAATAAAAACCTTGCAAATATTCATGAAATTGTGTTCACACACTGATATAAGCCAAAAGCATTCAAGAGTTCATGTTGAAATCTGATCTCCCTCCTCTGAGTACACTTCAGTCATTCAGTTAAGAAGCAGAAACAATACCGTATATTTACAAGGCCAATCGGTCATCATGAACAAATTGATGACAGTCAAAGCAAGTAGTTTACAAAAACAACAACAACAAAAAACCACCCAACCATAGGCTAAAATACATTTGCATAAAGTGTTCTAACAATATAGAAGAACGTGTAAAACTCAAATATGTTCTGTGATAATTTACAAACATAAAAGTCAAATTTGTCAGATAGGTCATTCACTATGAACAGCCACATATTAATTGGCATTTATTTCTTATTTGATATTTTTGGACACACACAAGTCTATACATTTTTATATGATAAAGCAGTGACAAACATGCAATAACTACTGTATATTTATAATTAAATCATTTTACTGTTTGTGGTCCCAGATTAAATCAAACTGATTTTTTAAAATATTTTAATATTCCTCATGATTCCTGCACCCTCCCACACACATGTACACTCCCTTTCATACTGTCATTAAGGGCAGAGCTAAGGTTGTTTGGGTACCATACATGTCCATTTCTATACCTTAACATATTTGGATTTCTTTTAAATGTAACCTTTACTCTTAATTTCCTGTGTTTGTAACACTTGGTTTGGGAATAATTACAATATAATTACCATATATATTTTATTTTTTTTTACCCTAAATATATTAACCTACTTTTTAACCTTCATTACTGATAATTGTCCTTAAATTACTGATCTGTACTTTCAATCTTCCCTCCATTTTAATGTAGCTTTCGTTTGGGAATATCCTATATGAAAAACAAATATGTAATGCAAACAATACTAGCATGTGATATTTATAATGATTTGAAAATATGAAGCATCAACCTTAAATAATACTTTAACATTTAATTTATATGGCCAGAAACACCAGTATATTTTTCTCCTTTAGTCATTCCAAAGCAGTACAAACCAGCTGCAACAGCCAGTTCAGCTGGGTTTCCAGCAGCTTTGTTTTGCCAAAGCAGTGCAAATCAGGAGTGTACTCCCCAGCTTCTACCTCCTTTCCGGTCCTACGCATTCCCCTGCATGCAAACATGTGCACACAATTTTCCCCCTTCACTCCTGTATCCCCTCTCTGCTCTCCATGTGTCAGTATATAATGCCTGCATCTGTAACTTTCACTCTATGCATCTGAAGAATTGAGGTTTTTACTCACAAAAGCTTATGCCCAAATAAATCTGTTAGTCTTTAAGGTGCCACCAGACTCCTTGTTGTGTTTATTTCCCTCTGACTCTCTCCACTCACATTTGCCAACATGTGTATGTACACACACACACACACACACGTTCTCCCCTCCAGACTATTTTCTGTATTGAGCAGCTCTGGTGCTACAAGAACCCTTTAACATTTAGGATTAATGGTCATTTATTGTTGCTTTTCACAACCAAAAGTTGACTCAGCAGCAGAGGCTGATGCATAAAATCTTTTTTTTAGAGAAATTCACAAATCCTGAATTTCAAAGTGACCATCTCTCATTGTTCTCATTGGGACTAAGGGCATAGGTTCTTTCACCTTGGTCATCACGATTGTTCTAGATAAGAGTGAAGCCAGGGAAGGAGGTGGCTCCCCATGCTGCCAGAAAGTGGAAAGGAGTGCTCTGTCCCTTTGTGAACAATAGGAAATAGCCATTTTGAGAATGGCATCTACCAGAAGGTAGCCTGTTTCTTCATCCCATTAAGAACAGTGTAAGATGGCAACCATTTCTTCAGAGATATGAAATTTATTCTCACTAGTCACGGGAATAGCTTTGTAACAGGCCAGAGAGGAAGGTATGTCATTGATCTTTTCCACATCTCTATTCACGCCTTCTTCCAGGCCAATGGCACAACTAGTTTTAGTATGGGTCCCTGGGACACCCCACAATCTCTTTACACAATGAGCATTAGCCACTTACATATTATTCTCGGCTTCATTGCTTTCAACCACTTTAAAATCCAATACTGATCCTTATCTAAAGCTTCCAAAGGTCTAAATAAATTATATTCCATTGTTCTTTTTATCAATTATTTTATTAACTATCCAATAATAATATTTCAAAAAATAACTAAGAAAAGAAATAACTCTGTAGATAGTATCCTAACTACAGCAATGCTAATGCTTAAAAAAAGTCAGCAAAATTAAGATTAAAAAGAGAAAGTTTTAAAGATTTACTCTGAAAACTTGAAGTGGTTTTGGCCTGGAGTATCTATTTTAATATGAAAACCACTTCTGCACAGATACATGTATAATTTTTCCTGTATGGAGCAAAGTAGCACAATCTTCTATAGGCAAATAGCATCTGACTTTTAGACCCTAGGGCCCTTTTCAATTTAAGGGAAAAAAGGATCTACTTATATAGTTGGATCACTTCGTTTGTTAGCCATTTCATATCTGACATGGGAGAAGGAAAAGGTTTCTGTGGGTTAATCATATGGGTCTGATCCAAACCATTAAGTCATTGGAGAAAACTGACTACAGGGGACTTTGGATCATGACCACTAAAATGAACCTGTATTATGCCAGTTCACATTACCAACATTATTCTGAATGTACTTCAGAGGAACCCATTTTTTGATTATAACCACCCTTTTTTCCTTTTCTATTGATAGTATTAAATCATAGTTTCATTTTTGTTTAAACATCAAAAAATGAAAGAGCTGAAAATGGTTGGTGAGGATTTTTTTGGTTAAAACCCAAGCTTGTTGACTTATGCATTCCACTGTACTGTAGGAAAACCCTGCAGTCTTTTGGATCTAGTACCTGCTACTATATACCTCTCTTTAGAAATGTGTTTGGTATCTAAGGGATTGTCTACATGAACATTTAGTTTGCAACAAGCTGGGATGGAAATCTACTCCACACTGGCCCACCATGTACCAGGGATATGTCTTCACAACAAAGGAAAACCTGCGGCTGTCCCATGCCTGCTGACTCAGGCCCACAGGACTCAGGCTGTGGGGTTTCTTCATTGCTGTGTATACTCTGGGCTCGGGCTGGAGCCCAAGCTCTGGGACCGTCACATGGTCCCAGAGCCCAGGCTCCAGCCCAAGCCTGCAAGTCTACACAGCAATGAAACAGCCCCGCAGCCTGACCCCCACAAGCCCGAGTTGGCTGGCACAGGCCAGCCCCGGGGTTTTCTTTGCTGTGCAGACATACCTTAAATGGTCATGTGGAGCCTAATGGTTCCATAATGTGCATTGACTGACACCACTTTGAAATGGGAGTAGATCAGAGTGCACTAAGGAACTGTTAGTGCCCAGCAGCAGGATCCACACAGACACTTAGTGTGTGGCAGGCTAGCGTGGGTAGACTCACATCCCAGCCAGAGGTGAAAGTAAGATGGTACGGTCTGGTACAGCATACCAGCAAGAGCCAGTACACTGTGCCGGACCGCACCAGCTTCCGCGGCGGGAATTTAAAGGGCTCTGGGCTCCCCACTGCGGCGGGGAGCCCAGAGCCCTTTAAATCCCGTCTGCAGCTCCGGTGGCTGGGCTGGGGCTGGGATTTAAAGGGCCCGGAGCTCTGCGGCGGCCGGAGCCCCAGGCCCTTTAATTTGCCCTTGAGCCCCGGGGGCTCCCAGCCACCTCTGTAGCTGGGAGCCCAGAGTTGATTTCATGGATTGAGAACTGGTTAAAAGAGAGGGAACAAAGGGTAGGAATAAATGGTAAATTGTCAGAATGGAGAGGGGTAACTAGTGGTGTTCCCCAAGGGTCAGTCCTTGGACCGATCCTGTTCAACTTATTCATAAATGATCTGGAGAAAGGGGTAAACAGTGAGGTGGCAAAGTTTGCAGATGATACTAAACTGCTAAAGATAGTTAAGTCCAAAGCAGACTGTGAAGAACTTCAAAAAGATCTCACAAAACTAAGTGATTGGGCAACAAAATGGCAAATGAAATTTAATGTGGATAAATGTAAAGTAATGCACATTGGAAAAAATAACCCCAGCTATACATACAATATGATGGGGGCTAATTTAGCTACAAGTCAGAAAAAAGATCTTGGAGTCATCGTGGATAGTTCTCTGAAAATGTCCACGCAGTGTGCAGAGGCGGTCAAAAAAGCAAACAGGATGTTAGGAATCATTAAAAAGGGGATAGAGAATAAGACTGAGAATATATGATTGCCCTTATATAAATCGATGGTACGCCCTCATCTCGAATACTGCATACAGATGTGGTCTCCTCATCTCAAAAAAGATATACTGGCACTAGAAAAGGTTCAGAAAAGGGCAACTAAAATGATTAAGGGTTTGGAACGGGTCCCATATGAGGAGAGATTAAAGATGCTAGGACTCTTCAGCTTGGAAAAGAGGAGACTAAGGGGGGCTATGATAGAGGTATATAAAATCATGAGTGATGTGGAGCAAGTGGATAAGGAAAAGTTATTTACTTATTCCCATAATACAAGAACTAGGGGTCACCAAATGAAATTAATAGGTAGCAGGTTTAAAACAAATAAAAGGAAGTTCTTCTTCACGCAGCGCACAGTCAACTTGTGGAACTCCTTACCTGAGAAGGTTGTGAAGGCTAGGACTATAACAGTGTTTAAAAGAGAACTGGATAAATTCATGGTGGTTAAGTCCATTAATGGCTATTAGCCAGGATGGGTAAGGAATGGTGTCCCTAGCCTCTGTCAGAGGATGGAGATGGATGGCAGGAGAGAGATCACTTGATCATTGCCTGTTAGGTTCACTCCCTTTGGGGCACCTGGCATTGGCCACTGTCGGTAGACAGGATACTGGGCTAGATGGACCTTTGGTCTGACCCGGTATGGCCTTTCTTATGTTCTTAAAGGCCCTGGGGCTCCCAGCCACAGACGGTGCCCAAGGGCCTTTAAATCTTGAGAGGGTCCGCCTCTTCTGGTTGAGGCCACACCCCTTCCAGGTGAGGCCATGTCCCCCTCAGGACTCCGGCAGTACTGATAAGTCCTGTAAGTTACTTTCACCCCTGATCCCAGCTTGCCCTGAACTAAATGTTCATGTAGACAGGCCCTAAGAAGTAGGAGAAGGAGAGCTGATAATATCGAGAAGCTGTCTAGGGAGTTGCCAGTAAAGAAAAGAAGTGTGTTCAGTAGTTAGAGCAGGGGACTGAGACAGGGTTCATGAGCTGTTGTTACAGCTATGAGAATGACTTCCTGTGCAACAGTGGGCAGTTAGCTTAACCTTTCTGGGCCTCAGCTTACTCATCAGTAAAATGAATTCTCTTGTCTATCAGATGCATTACAGGGTGTTGAGTGTTAATTATTTTCCAGTTTATAAAGATGCCTACTGTGCCCCCTACATGTATGTACAAAATATATATTTTGCACACACTTTAATATAGTTTTATAGAGAAATAAAACAGATGCAAGTTAACAGAGACCTCCCACAGCCCCTGCAAAAAGCCCTCAGACCCAGACCTCAAACCACCCTCTTATAAAAAAAAAAAGAGGAAACAGATCCTGAGCACAGTAATGGAGCCTAATCAACCTGAGCTCTGTGGGAGCAATAGGTCAGGGGAATGGAGTCAAAAAATCTTTCACTGAAAAGATCCCATTCCCAACCCCATAGACAAACAAATCTAGGGAATCCCTGCCAGAAAGCCTCACCTTAACTCAGCTACCAGCTTTGTGTGATGCTGTGAGATCCATAAATGAAAAGCAGGGAATATATTTGCAGTATTAGCATTAAAAGTACCTAAGGCATCTCGACTGTCCTATCCTAGTAAAACCACTTCCCCTTAGCCTTAGAATTATGTAGTGTGGCAGTTACCATGGAAACTAGTTTTATTTTTTTAAAATACCTTTGTCAATAAGCACACACACTATATTACATGTCTCAGCTGTCAGAGTGAATTATGCCCCCTTTGCTTCAACATGAATTCCTGTATTTATGCAGAAGTGTGAAGTCTGCTTCTTTCTTGTAAGACTGACATTACCCCTTTCACAGCACAATATGTTCTTGTGTATAGTCAGGTGAAAACCCACTTACCTGCACAATAATAAATTAGCTTACACGTCTCAGGAGGAGTGGAGTGAGAAGGGATGGGTGAAATTAAAGTTTTGTGCAATTCTAGTGAAACTCAAGATGCATCATTATACACATGTCCCGATTTTATAGGGACAGTCCCGATTTTTGGGTCTTTTTATTATATTGGCTCCTATTACCCCCCACTTCCTGTCCCAATTTTTCACACTTGCTGTCTGGTCACCCTAACACACACACACACACACACACACACACACACACACACACACACAGAGTATTAGGAGGAGGATATTAAGTGGCAAAGGTATTAGAAAAAAAAATTAAAACCTGATTGATGTTTGGTTATCTAAAGAAATGAAGACTGAACAGCTGCACTGAAGTATAGTTTCTAGATATAAAGGACAGCAGCAACTATGCCAGCACATGTTTTCTATTCAAGCCTTTACCAACGTTAAAATAAATGTAAAGGCAGTATGCTTAGGCTTGTGTAATTGTATTACTGACAAGCTGTGTGAACAAGTGACCTGCCACCATGGTAGAAGCCATAGTACTCACACACTAGAGATCCAAGAGCAAATATTTCTAATATAGTATAGAATTCAGAAAAGGCCTTCTGAATATAGAAACGAAATTGGATTTTATTCTTACACTGCCAAAGTGCATAAGGACCTACATTCAGAGCTATTAATGTAATATAAAGGAGGCTTGAATAACCAGGCACAGTGGAATATGGCTGTCAATACAAGAAGCTTTAATACAGTATATAATGAAGTTTAAGTATGGAGCTAGAGATAGGTACTGTATAATGTGTACCTTCCTCTGGTAATGATAGAGTTTGATAGAGAAAGAATACCTTGTATAAGGAGATCAATTTAGATCTCAAAGGGGTTCAGATATTAAACATACATTAAAAAAAAGATTATTATGTGGAACTTCACTTATTTGAATTTAGTATTTGTGACAGTCAGATAGAAAACCTGTGAGACTGAAGTCCTAACAGGTATTGCAATGATTGTAATAGTGCCCACTTCCTCCCAATGCCCTATATATGATGTTCCTAAGCCCTATGCCAGACAGCCAAGAGAATAGTTGAGTTTCTTTCCTTATTATCTAAGGCCTTTGCATTGTAATGGTGGCTCTTACAACATGGGCATCTGTCTGTGAGGAAATTAATTTATACCAATTAGTCATTTCTTGTAGACCCCTGAACAGTTGTTAGATAGTAACAACCTTCATTAGTATACAGGGATGCAAATAGATTTTAACTCTTACCAATATGGTACTGACCCACGACCCCATCCCCCTTCCCCCCCCCCCCCCCACAAAAAATGTTCCGTGACTAGAGCCTTGCGCGGATACTGGCGTGGCAGTACTGTCTCCAGCCCCTCCCCTAGCCCTGTCCTCCGGCGGGGCGGTCCAGACCCCAGACAAGAGATGCAGCCACATGGAAGGGCTGGGGGTGGGGCTGGACGCAGTACAGCTGTGGTGGAGGAGCTGCTGGTGCCGGGCACTGGCTCCTGGGAGTGGCAGTCCCTGTTCTGCTACTTTGGCCACTGCAGTTCCCAGAAGAGCCCTGTGGTTCAGCAGATACCGATTTTTATCCACAAGTATAAATTTGTATCCGTGCAGGGCTCTACAATTCATTCTTGAAAATGAATCTTTCCGGTACGGCATACTGACAATATATGTCTTAATGGTATGGCATTCCTGACCGTACCGGCTTACTTGTACCAGTGTTGGTATATAACTTTTTTCATTACTAACCAAGATTTGATATGCAAGTGAACTCTGACCCACTCTATAGGTTCAGAAGTGCAAGATGAACAACACCTTTCTACAATAGAACAATTTCCCTGTAGTACATAAATATTGTACCATAAAATTGTTCTGCTTGGGAGAGGCTTTAATTTTTCAATTTCTCTCAAAAGACGAAAGCACAGTTGCCCAAATTCTGTTCTCATTTACACACAAATAGGTAAGTCTTCATCAAATGATGTGGAGTTATACTAGATTTACACAGGTGTAACAGTAGAATTGGGCCAAAATAGTTCTCTTTTGTGCATATGGTGCATATTGGAAAAACAGGGAATAGATATATAATGACTAAGCCTGCCCCGGTGCTCCAAAAATTAATCTGTTGACTGATGACACATATCAGCAAAATATTATCCATCTCCTTCAACACCCTCCCATCACACAAGGCGGGCTAAAAGGGGATGGTTAGGGGAGCATTTGCAGTCTGTCATCTGCACAAATGTCGATATGGCACAAGTAGATTATGGGTAAACTTCTGAAAGCTTTACACTGCATTTAAATACCTACAAGATTGCATTTTAGCACCTGGTCCCTGAAAAGTGTTGCACTACTTATCTGTCCATTTGGGGAATGATGTATTTGTTTTGCTCCATTCTTGATTTTATAGAACTTTAAAGAGGCACCACAAAGAAGACTGCTGGATTGTGTCTCTCAGTATTTAATATCTGAGAACTAGATCTTGTGTTGTTGATCATGCAGGTCAGTGTGCACTAATCCACAATTAGTGTTTCCACAGTTACAACTAATTGCCTGTAATCCCACTCCCAAATCAGTGTTGTCAGTCTGTTTCCTTTCCAGTCTACTATAGATCAGATAGACTTAAATATTGAGCAGACAGAACTAGTGCAATCTAATCGTTCCAAATATTTCTTCCCTAGGGAGACAATATAGAGGAGATAAAATTCTCGCTTCCAAACACTGCTATAACATTGCAAAGTGTCTGATGTCCTTCATGCATCACTGTTATCCCACTGACTCTGCTTGCTTTGGCTCAACTTTGGTGACCCAAAGATGTCACCGCTGCTCCTGTCAGCCTGCAATTTCTGTTTCCCAGTATTGTCTGAAGTTCTCTTTACATACTTCACAGAAAGAACAGACCAGGATTTGAAGTGGGGAAAGGGAAGTTGGGGGGTGGGGGGAATCTGATGGAGCTACACTCATGCCCAACTAACTTTGCCCCCACCTTTCCTTTCCCCCACCTGCCCTTTCCCTTCTTCCTCGGTGGCTGCTTCTGCCTCTCCTTGCAGCCAAGAGTATGGTGACTCTTTCTTTATTCCCCATTTTATGGGGCTGAATTTTAGACCTGGTGTATAAGTAATGGGATAGGAAAAAATAGCAAGGAAATTTACCCTGGAATAAGGAAACATTTCTAACTGATGAGGTCTGTTAGGCTATGAAATGGTCTCCCGTGGTGGATACTGCCATACCCTGAGTCATTTACTTTGTACAAACCAGTTTATATAATATAAACATATTGAAGGAACCAATCCTTCCCTGGCAGGGGGATGGATTAGACTACAGGCCTTTTCATCTCTCATGTTTGCTGTATCCAACCCCAAGCACAATAGCAGGATATGTCTGCAAAAATGAACAGGGGTGAAAGTTAACACTGACACTAAATCATAATCAGGCTTGAGTTAAACACCCGATTAAGTAGAATGGGGCATTTGACACTTCTCTTAGAGCTATTGTTTCAGGCTCCCTACAGACCCGGAAGACAAGTTAACATTCTCAAGGTTCTTTCCGAACTGGAAAGGCAAGGTAGCTTTAAAAAAAAAAAAAAAAAACTTCATAAAATCCACTTACCTTCTGAAGAAACTGAGGAGCATATACATCTAAGGTTCACCCTTGCTCACTTTGAACCCTGAAATAGACAGACAATAAGTAAAGGGTAACTGTCAAAATGGCTGAATTTAGGCAAAAGTAGTAGTACATATGAAGACATGAAGGTGGGGGTGAGTAAGACTTTCAAAAGCACCCAAGTAATATTAGTCAATGGAATTTAGACAGCCATGTCAGCTAGGTACTTTTGAAAATGTTACTGAGCATCTCTTTCCAGCATAAGCAGTATTAAATATCCTCACTTCTTTCTCATGACCTTTCCTACGTGATTTTCCTCAACCCACTCCTGCTGTGTCTTATACCATTGACAGAGTGCAAGAATCTTTTCTCCACGCTGGATAAAGTGGCATGGTCAGATTCCTTTTTCAACAGGACCACACAACCAAGCAGCATTCTGAGAGTTTGGTAACCATCTCTGCATGAATAATCCAGTTTCTTGTGGATTAAAACTTGGCTTCCTAATCATGGCAAAAGGGAGTGCCTGGAGGGAAAGTGGGACTTTGTGTCTCAAGTTGCTGACAGTGTTTCCTGCAGTTGTCAACAGTATCTTCTGAGAGTGGAGACAGCTACTTTTTGAGAAGCAGCTCTGGGAACTTTACAAAAAGAGGTTGTGAAAGCTGCAAGGAATTAATTCCATGACTGGGAGAGATCCTATTGTGAAACCCCACAATAAATGTGTGCTCTGTGCCTCCTTTACATTGCCAGTTTCATGTTAATAAATTAATGAATAAGATGGTACGGAATATAGTCTCCTCTAAACTAAGAGTGGGTTAACTCAGGAAAATAAGATTTAAATTGTAGTAAAATTAAGTGTTATAAATTCTTCAGTGGGATCTAACTCTGACTCTCCTAGGGGCATTTTTGTTTGCTTTTATGGAGAGTAAATATATTGAACATAATGGGAATTTTATTAATCTACTCGAGCAATTTGAACTGTAAAAAAAGACTCATAATTTACATTTGATTTAAGTAGTAGACGAAATATTTTGGACAGACATTTGAAAATTATGTGCCATGAATATGCAAATATATAATTTTAAAGCTATGGTAACTAAACTCTAAATCACAGGTATGGGTCTTCGGCATTCATTGCCTGTTTGGCGCGAATTGCTGAAGAATTCTTGTTCCTGTAGGCAGCCATTACTCACACAAAATCAATGGGATCAGCTATGTGAGGGACAGCTGCTTGACTGGTTCTAGTGTGAGCAAAAATCTAGGTTTTTGCCTTTTGATATTGGTAACCCAGTGATTAGAAATGAGCATTATGTTTGGGAAAACAATTGTATATGTCTGAATCTTAGCCCCTTTTTCCAAGTGTAGGTGAGACTCTCACCTCCCATCTTCCCACCTGGACAGTCTTCCTTTATTGGTTTTCCAACTGTGGGGGTTCAGGTCTGTAGTCCCTTTCACTAGACTTGATTAGTTGCTCTGTTCAAATAGGGCATGGTCCTGTCAGAGGCATGTACCACATTTTAGGGCATACTCTACCAGAGAGATAGCAAACCTATTGGACCCTGGGATGGGATTTGTGACCAAGAAGGGAAAAGATAACCAGGAGGCACTCAATCCACCCAACTCAGTGACTCATCTACCAAGGAACCTGTCTATGGAGGAATTTCAGAAAGCTACAAGGGACATACCTGATGAGTTTCCTTGCAGTATGAAGAGAGCAGCTACCAAAAGAGGTTCTTCAAGCATTCTATGAAGACAAACAGTAGCCTTTGTGACTCCATATTAAGAATGGATGGAGAATTCATCAAGATAGTGTGTTGTCTCCAGGGAGCAAAAACAGGATATAAACTGCAAGATTTGGTGGGATTAGGATATTGGCTGGCAAGCCTCCAGAGGCAAAGGATACCCGTTGGAACCAATGGCACAATGTCAACAAGGGTGCCTGCCCTATAGCACCACCAGCTGGGCAAGCGTGGCTCTGCTAAGGCCTGCTTCAGTTTCCCTTTCACTCAGGGACCCTTATGAAGTCCACTTAGTCTAGATCGTTAAAACATGCCCTTTCTGAGCTCCAATTTATTAAATCCTGCACAAAGTCTTTCAAAATAGAACTCAAACCTACAAAAATGTTATCCCAGTTTCAGCTGCTCTCAGCCCCATCCTGTCCTCTCTTTATAATTCATTTATTTTGCCCCAGTCTTGAGAGCTGGGCACATCCTCTCCTCCTTGAAGGTCTGTCATCCCTTCAAAGTTCAAACACACTTGGCACTCCACCTTGCAGGTCTTTCTTTCTGTTCTTCCAGCACCTGTTGCTTGTAGTTTGGCCTTTTCCACAGGCTTTCCCCCACTGATGTCTTTCCCCTACTGACTCAAGGTCCTGCAGTAGCCGTGTTACTCTCTGCAATGTTGGCAGGCATCTGCCAACACCCATCTGCAGCTGCCTCCCCTTTTAAGGCCAAACTGCCTTCCCTGAAACACAATTGGGCAGCAGTTAATCAGTCAGGTGCACTGGATTTCATTCTCTTAAAGGGGCCAGTCACCCTATAACACAGCTACACAGATTATAGAAGACTTCAGGAATCTTGGAAGAGAGCTGAAGAAGAGAAGTTCGAGTGATCTTCTTGGAAATTCGTCCAGGTCCCATGAGCGAGATAAAGCAGAAAGTATGGGAGGTGAACAGTTGGCTGTGTGGCTGGTGTGAAACTGAAGATTTTGGAACACTGGGTCATATTTCAGTGTCAGAGTGGGCTGTACAAACAGAACAGCCTACATCTCACAGGTGTTTGGGGGCGGGGGTGGTGTGGCATGCGGGGAGTTAATCTTCTTGGTTGGAGAATAGCTGGAGCAGTTAGGAGGACACTCCACTAGCAATGCAAGGAGAGGGTGCTAAAATAGCATATGCTGTACAAACTCAAACACAGCGTGTGACCAAAATTGAACTGAAGTGGCAAGAAATATGAAGAGAAGAAATGTTTCAGTTGCTTACATACCAATGCTAGGAGTGTGGGTAGCAAGCTAAAAGCACTGGAAATTCTCATTGATGAGTAGAAATTTGATATAATCACTATTACTGAAACCTTATGGGATAATTCACATGGTTAGAATGTTAAAATCTGTTAAAACCTTGTTTAGGAAGGATAGTGTGGGTAACAAAGATAGGGGTTGGCTCTCTCTGTTAAAGACAACATTACTTATAAGTGTTATTGATAACTCAGAAGCACAAGATTTTGGAATGCATATGGATCACTGTGCTAGTAAGCCCAGAAGGCAGTACTAGTAGGGGTCTGTTTCACACCACTGAATCAAACCAGAGACTAGGATGAGCTAATCCTTAAACACTTATGTAATGTGTGGAAAGAAAAACTGCTATGGGGAACTTCAGTTTGGGAGATATGCTGGAGGTCTCATGTATCCAGTATTAAAACATCATTTGAGTTTCTAAAAATTATAGATAATTTTCTAACAAAGTGTGTCAATGTACCAACAGAAGGTAACTCTATGGTGGACTTCATTATGACATTTCAAGATGAATTAACCATTGGACTGGAAGTTGGTGGTTGCCTAGAGACTAGTGATCATCACCAGATTGCATTGCATATGAGCAAACAGAAGATAGTCTCAACGCTGAGGAAAAATATGAGCAAAATTGACAAGGAAGAAAAATTTAGACACAAAAATTGAATGAAAATTGTAAATTCTTTAAGAAGAACTTATTAGATGGCCAAAGAACCACAATTCCACAATCAAGAAAGAGGACAATTTTGGCTGAAAGCCAATCCTGGTTCAGTGGCAAAGTGAAGGCAGCATTTAGAAATAAAAAAGCAATATGACAAATGGGAAAAGGGGGAAATAGCAATAAATAAAGCCAAGTTCAGTAGTGCAGAAAATTGATAAGGGAAACTAAAGACATCAGGAAAAATTAATAGTGGACATGACTAAGGACAATAAGGACTTTTTAAAGTACATTAAGAACAAAAGAAATCCTAGTAATGGCATAAGTCCATTGCTAGATGGAAACGTTGTTAATAATGATGCAGAAAAGGCAGAAGTGTTCAGTAAATATTTCTGTTCTGTTACTGTGTTTGGAAAGAAGCAGGATTATTTGCTTCGATCATATGAGGATGATGAAGTATTTTCCAGTCCATTAGTAACCAAGGAGATGTTAAACATCTACTAGAGATAGAGATCAGGCAAAAATATACATAATGTTGTTTATACAAAAAAATGAAACCCACATCTTAAGATTTGTCTACTAATAATTTTCTTGTTGTCTGAGTCACACTATGTCCCAGGTTTGGACTTCAGCAGACAGACAGACATTTTACTCCCCGCCAAAAAAAATCTTAATTTGTATTCAAAATTACTGTTCAGTTGAACCATGTTCATACCCCCTTGAGGTTCAATATTTTCTCACCCAACTATTCACAAGTATTTGTTCAGATAAATGCTTGAGGAAGGGCTGTTCTTCATACAAATATCTGTCCATACATATGAAACAACCAACAAGATTCATTATCTGCTATTTGACATTCACCATTCTCCTGTTTAAAAAAAAAATCAGATATCCTGTCATGAAGCAGAATACTCTGTGACACAGATGATCAATCCCATAGTCTGACTATTGAATGGTGAATAGTTCAAAGGATCAGCAAAAATCCATAGGCTGAAAATTGATCATGCAAACTATACAGTAAATATTTATGAATAGCCTATACATTACAAGTGTCAGGAATGTTTCAAATCAGTTGTGAACAAAAATAATAGCTAATTTTCAATGTATATTATTTGCTAATTCAACCAGCATTACTACTAAAAAGATAGACACTAGCCAGTCAATATTTCAGCTACTAAAATTTCTTTTGGAGACTATACCATTCTGGAAGTGGTCTAGCAGGAAATGATAATTCAACAAGGTATAGTAATTTGAGGACATATTTTCAAGTATTCAAGTGTTTAAGAAAGATATTTAAACCCACACATGATTTGAAGACACACTTCAGTGTCTGAAAAATGTTGAGTTATTAAAGGTTTGCCTCATAAGTGTTAAACTCTCAGTGCTTACAGACATTGTCTCATCAATTCTTCCATTTTGTCTGGTTGGAATTGAAGTGAGTTATTTCATCAGGAGAGTTATTGTTTTGGGATGTTCTCCAGAACATTAAAGCTTTACATTTAACCTCCGTTACAGTCCAGAATTGAATTAACCTCTCTCTCATATAAAATCAGCTAATTTTCTTTTCATGTAAAATGTGAATGTCCTCACATTTTATCTCACAGACAGCACTTAGAAAATTTAAATGAAAATACAGCTTGTAAAATTTCAATGCAATCAGTTACAACACAAAATTATAAGAAAATTAGATTTTTCATCTGTTTTTTCTGAAACTTAGAAAAACAAATGCTATCATGTTTTACACATTTGTTAAAATTTCCATCAATATTATAGTGAAAATATCAGGGCATTTATAGATTATGTACAGTATTGTACAGGAATATCTTGGAGATTGCTTTCTACAACATAAAATAGTCAGATAGAATTGTGTTTTATGAAATATCTAGAACTTTTTCAAATTTCCATGAAATATGTTCTCTCTTAATAGACTGGAAGTTTAGCAGGACCAGGTGGGTGAGATAATATATCTTTATGTGGACCAACTTCCACGGTCCAATAAAACTCTTACCAACGGAAGTTGGTCCAATAAAAAAATATTACCTCTAAAAATCTCATCCTAGATCTTTGGCATTTGTATTAGGGCACTCTTAGAATTTTACTTGCCGATTGGATCTCTTTCTTGTTTTCCACATCTTTTTCAAATATCACTTTTTGTTTATAGCGGTGCAGAGGACAGAAGTGCCGTTTGACAAAGGATTTTAAGATTTTGAAATTTGGTTTCATTCCAAATTGAAAAAAAAAAAAAAAAATTCAAAATTCTCCACAAAGGAAAATGTCACACAATTGTTTCAGGCCTACCAAAATATTGTTTTGATTTCAGCTTTTTAAAATATTTTGTTTTATCACATATACAATAAAAAGTATTAACATAAAAAGCCTTTTCAAAATGAAAAATTGAAATATAAATGTTCCAAAATGTTGAAATGGGACATTGCAATACTGTCAGAACCTTTTCCTTTTTCCAGTTTTCTGCCAAAATGAAAACCCTGCTTCAATATTTAAAAAGTGTCATTAGGCCAGAGAGTGAAAAAGAGAATGACTATGTTCTGGTGGTTAAAGCACTCACCTGGGAGATGGGAGACCCAGGCTCCCTCCTCCAATGACTTCTTAATTATTTATACACAGTGGAACATGTTCAACAGGAGACACTGAGGGAGCACCACATCACCACCACCTTTTTCTCTTAGAATCATAGAGTTTAAGGCTAAAAGGGACCACCAGATTATCTATTTTGACTTCCTGTGTATCACAGGCCACCTCCACCCCCATACTAAATCCAACAATCTAAATTAGACCAAGGTATTATGGAATTAAAGCAAAGTGTTCCTCTGGCCAGATTTTGAGTGGGACCTGATCTGCTGGATGGCATCTAAGAATGCCTACTGGATCAGGCCCCACACACAAGATAGTCAGGCAAATACCTATCTTCCCTGATTTGTGGATCGTTCTGGGGCTTAGGTGGAAGATAGACATCTGGACTCCTAGAGTAAGGTAGCAGTGCACCTACCCCCAGGTAGAAACTTAGGCGCCTAGGAAATCATAGGGTTAGAAGGGACTGCAAGAGTCTTCTTGTGTAACTCCCTGCCAAGATGCAGGATTTGTTGTGTCTAATCCATCCAAGACAGATGGCTATCCAGCCTCCTTTTGAAAGCCTCCAGTGAAGGAGCTTCCCCAACCTCCCTAGACAGATTGTTCCATTGTCCTACTGTTCTTCAGAATTTTTTCCTGAGATGTAATCTAAATCTGCTGTGCTGTAGTTTGAACCCACTGCTTCTTGTCCTGCCCTCTGTGGCAAGAGAGAACCACCTTTCTCCTATCTTTTTTAATTGCAGCCTTTCAAATATTTGAAGACCACTCGCATGTCCCCCCTTAATGTGCTCTTTTCCAAACTGGACATACCCAGTTCCTTCAGCCTTTGCTCATATGGCTTGTATTCCATCCATTTGATCATCTTTGTCACTCACCTCTGGATCCTTTCCACTTTTTCTACATCTTTTCTATAGATTGGTGACCAAAACTGGACACAGTACTCTAGTTGAGGCCTAATCACCGCTGAGTAGAGCAGTACTATCACCTCCCTGGGCTGAGCGCAGGCAAGGCTGTCAGAGGAGCAAACTAAATGCAATTTATCACATGGCCACAGAAATAAACTAATTAGAATGATATTATTATTACAGAGGTAGGCGATTAGAGACATCCTTTCATTATCTGCTGGATTAATAGAACCAACAGTAAAATATTTTCTTCTATCCTTTTAGCTTTGCTTCCCAAATCAAAATTTGACTCTCACTGTTCTAAGAGGACTTTAAACCAGAAAGAGTCTGAAGTGTTTTTTTCCCCTCAAATGGACCTTTTCCCCTTCTTTTCAGTCAGCCATTGGAGGTATTTTTCAATTACAAACACAGGTTCAGATCCTTGTATAGACAGACCTTACATTGTCCATAAATCCTAGATGCTCACAACCATCAGACAGACTCTGTAAAAGCTTTTATGAGAAAATATGGTTTAGGACACAGACAGCAGGTATTTAAATTATCCACGTGAGAGAAATTACTCTTATTCATTCACCAGATGCTTTATTCATATATAGATTTTTAAATTAATAATTCCATAATAGTTAAAACTATGCAACTCTAAAATCCACACTGTTTTGCTCACTGACCTTAACAAGTCTTGACATCTTTTTCATTTCTTCCAAATAGTACAGCACACTTGCCAACTCCCATTTTGATGAAATATTGTAATGGAGGAAGAATAAAAAAAGTCAATGTTCACAGAGAAGTTGAGAAAAGTTCAGCAGAATGTTATTTCTGTGCAGAGCCTAGTGTAAGGTGCTGAGCCACTCCTGTTCTGGGCTCCAGCAAATCCACAAGCCAGGAACTGGTCTGGTGACTCCCAGGGCAGGCAGGTATATAAGCCACATAGAAGGAACAACATCTCAGTCTGTTCAACGTCACTCCAGGGCTTGGAACACTTTCCTGCCTGATGGTGGTAATAGACTCCCCAAGCCTGAGCCTGCTCCAGCCCTGCTCTCACTCTAGGCCTGTTCCAGCCCTGCTGTTGCTCCCACCCTATTCCTCATCCTGCTCCAGCCTCACTCTTGCTCCAGTTTCTCTCCAATCCTGCTCTGGAATTCTGATTCCAGCTCTGAACCCTAGCTCCAACCACTATACCCAACTGCTACAGCTCCACCCAGTAGGCCCGACCATCCCCATCAAGGTTTGACAGACACTTAGGTTCAGAATCTTTCAAAAAGAAAAATACCATCAAGTCACATGCAGTATGCACACCCCTTTTTCTCCAACTGGGCTGCAATACATCAAAACTCACCACTTGAAAGCTAGAGAGAGATTTAGGGAAAAAAATAGGATACAGTATTAAAGCACAATTGCAAAGTATGCCAATGTGAAGGAAAGATAGGAAGAATAATAAGGGACCAATATCACTCCATCAGGAGCTCTTTAATCACCTGAAGTCAACAAGGAATCTACAAAAAAGTGGAAACATGGATAAATTGCTAAGGAGAAGTAGCGCAGACAGGTAGGGGCAAAATCAGAAAGGTTAAGACATAAAATGAGTTACACCTTGCAGGGGACATAAGACAATAAAAAGAGGTTCTTTAAATACTTTAGGAGCATGAGGAAGACGAAGAAAAAGTGCAAATCCGCTACTTAGTGGGGAAGGGGAGCTCATAACTCGTGACATCAAGAAGGCAGAGGTGTTTAACACCTATTTTGCTCCAGTCTTCACTAAAAAGGTCAACAGTGATAAGATATATAACACAATTCATATTAACAACAAGGGGGAAGGAGCACAAACCAAAATAGGGATAGAACTGGTTAATGACTATTTAGACAAGTTAGATGTATTCAAGTTGGAAGGACTTAACGAAAATTCATCCAAGGAACTATCTGAAGCAAACTCGTAATTAGCAACTATCTTTGAGAACTCATGGAAGATGGATAAGATCCCAGAGGACTGGAAAAAGGCAAACATACTACCTGTCATACTGTCTGGCGTAGTTCATGACCATGACTGCCAACCTCAAGGCAGATTGTCAAAAAGCAGTGCAGACACTCCAAACTGATGGTATGTTCTATAATTAGATTTTATCAACACAGTAACAAATGTGAACCCCTGGATCACTGTAACTATCTTACCATAGAGTCACAGACAGTCCCCTTGGGCTCTCCAGTCTACCTTACCACTATTTAGTGATAAATAGTCACACCAAAAATCGCAAAATATTCAGGTTGCTCCCAGGCCCAAGAGACCAGGTCAATGTGTACCTCAGATCTCACACCAAAGAGAACACTGGTAGCCAATCCTATTGCAAACTAACTAAGGATTTATTAACTAGGAAAAAGTAATGAGAGAGAGTTATTTACAGGTTAAAGCAGGCAACGTAAGCACAAACGAGACTCAGTCTATGGTTCCAAAAGGTGACAGAAATGTAGTAATCTGTCTTTTATGGCTAACTCAAGTTGACCCTGTGGGTGGGGGTGATCTCTGCTTTTGTTTCTTAGCTCTAGACCTTGTAAGAGTCCAAACACTGAAGAGATGTGGTTATGTTTATATGCCCTTCCCCCAGAGTTCAAACTGATGGGACAAGAGCTCCTGCATATAACTTCTTCATGGGTGGAAGGAGCAGTCAACAGGGCCGGCTCCAGGCACCAGCGCAGCAAGCAGGTGCATGGGACGGCCAACGGAAAGGGGTGGCACATCCGACTCTTCGGTGGCAGGTCCTTCCCTCCGAGAGGGACGGAGGGACCCGCCGCCAAATTGCCGCTGAAGCGGCGGTGGAGCTGCCGCCAAAGTGCCGTGATTGCGACTTTTTTTTTCCACTCCCCACCGCTTGGGACAGCAAAAACGCTGGATCCGGGCCTGGCAGTCAACAAAGTTTTTTCCCTACAGTGGCCCATTTAGTCTTGATTAGTCCTTCTTGAAGAGCAGGGGAATCATTCTTCCTGCCTAGGTTCACAAGTTCAGAGCAGGCATTTTTACAATTATAAAGCAAAGCCTACATATTACCTTATAGCACGGGGTACAGACATTACAAGTAAGATTCATGAATGAATCAGTGTAAAAGCATTTTATAGAGTCTAAACACTAAACATATTCTTACAAGTCTAGCATCTATATTGAACAATACTACTATATAGGTGAACTGGTCTGGTTTCCAGCTATAAATTTGTCAGTGCTCAGCTTACACCTATAAATTTGGCAAGAGCTGGCACTTGGTTTACCAGCGCCATGGTACCTATCTTTAAAAGGGGAAAGAAAGAGACCCAGAGAATTATAAACTAGTAAAAAACGAGGAGTCTGGTGGCACCTTAAAGACTAACAGATTTATTTGGGCATAAGCTTTCGTGGGTTAAAAACCCACTTCTAATTCCATGCATCTGAAGAAGTGGGTTTTTTACCCACGAAAGCTTATGCCCAAATAAATCTATTAGTCTTTAAAGTGCTACCGGACTCCGCATTGTTTTTGTGGATTCAGACTAACACGGATACCCCTCTGATAATAAACTAGTCAGCCTAACTTCATTATCTGGAAAGATACTGGAACAAATTATTAAACAATCAATTTGTAAGCACATAGAGGATAAGAAATAGCCAGAATGGATTTGTCAAGAACAAACCATGCTAAACCAATCTAATTTCCTTCTTGGGCAGGGATACTGGTCTATTGGATAAGAGGAAACTGAAGATGTAATATATCTTGATTTTAGTAATGCTTTTGATAGTCCTACACATGGCTGTTCCGGGGGAGGGGGGTGCAGGACCCAGGGCAGAAGTGACAAATCTGTCACATCTGGGACCGATCTGTTACTTCTGGGACCAAGCTGGTCAGTCACACTGGCCCATGGGGCCCCCCAAAGCACGGGGCCGGAGCGGTCACCCCAATTCACCTTACCCAAGGGATGGCTCTGGTCCCACATGAAATTCTCATAAGCAACCTAGGGAAATATGGTCTAGATGAAGATACTATATGGTGGGTGCAAAACAGATTCAAAAGTCATACTCAAACAGTAGTTATCAATGGTTCACTGTCAAACTGGTGGATGTATTTAGTGGGGTCCCAGAGGGATTTGTCCTGAGTCTGGTACTAATCAATATTTTTATTAATTGCTTGAATAATGGAGTGGAAAGTATGCTTATAAAATTTGTGGATGACACCAACATGGCAGGGATTGCTAGCACTTTGGAAGACAGGATTAGAATTTAAAACAACTTGACAAATTAGAGAATTGGTCTGAAATCAACATGATGAAATTCAGTAAAGACAAGTGCAAAGTACTACACTTAAGCAAAAAAATCAAATTAACAACTACCAAATGGGGAAAAACTGGCTAGGCTGTAGTACCGCTGAAAAAGATGTGATTTAGTAGATCACAAATTGAATATGAGTCAACAATGCAATGTAGTTGCAAAAGAGACTAATATTCTGGGATGTATTAACAGGAGTGTCATATTTAAAACACAGGAGATAATTGTTCTACTCAGCACTGGTGAGGCCTCAGCTGGAGTACTGTGTCCAGTTCTGGGAGCCACACATTAGGAAGGATCTGAACAAATTGGAAAGAGCCCAGAGGTGAGCAACAAAAATGATAAAAGATTTAGAAAACCTGTCCTATGAGGAAAGGTTCAAAAACTGGGCCTGTTTAGTCTTGAGAAAAGAAGACTGAAGGGAGACCTGATAAAAGTCTTCAAATATGTTAAGGGCTGTTATAAACAGGACAGTGATCAATTGTTCTCCATGTCCACTGGAGGTAGGACAAGAAGTAATGGGCTTAATCTGCAGCAAGGGATATTTTAGGTTAGATATTAGGAAAAAATTTACAGTCATAAGGGTAGCTAAACTTTGGAATAGGCTTCTAAGAGAGATTGTGGAATCCCCATCATTGGAGGTTTTTAAGCACAGATTAGACAAACACCTCTCAGGGATGGTCTAGGTTTACTTGGTCCTGCCTTAGCACAGAGGGCTGGACTTGGTGTCCTCGAGGTCCCTTCCAGCCTTACATTTCTACAATTCTCTGATTTCTGTTTACTGAAACACAGCGGACTAGGCAAGGATTTGAGGAAAACAGAATGGGAAAATGAAAACTGGTCTGCTAAAACATGACAGATAATCACTCAAGTAACTGGCATTTGCGATGTACAGTACATAGTGTGACTGGGCTTCCTTTCTATCATGGAAGGTATGTAAAAGAAATGTCATACACCCAAGTTACTGAAATTCGGCACTCAAGCTCATTCAAGAAAATAAAATGAGGGAGGGCTAAAGAGATTTCTTTGTCTCAGTTTATCTTATTGCTTCTCTTTCTCCTGCACAGCCCTAAAAAAATTTCCTTTCCATTTCTCCTACCTAAATACTTGTCTCTTTGTCTTTTATCTTGATTCCTGCAACCTCCTCCTTTCAAACATAGAAATAGCAGCAAGAGACGTGTGTTCTAATCTCTGCTAATGTTGACTCCATCTTGTGGCCTTGGTCAAGCCACCTAATCTTCTCCCCCACTAGAAGTAAAATGAGGCTAACAATACTTACCTCTCTCATTCAGAGGAGACATTGTTGTGATAATCAAATAGTTAATGTTTGCTAAGTGCTAAGCTTCTTAAGCCAAAAACTCCAGTAGCTGGGGGCCTCGCCTACCAAAGCACCCCAAGTCATTTGGCGAATGATTCCCTGAATAACCTTTTAAGCTACTGGCAGCTAAGCATAGATCCCACAAAGCAGGTGGGTTCCACTTGTGCAGCAGAAGCCCCAGGGGAGAAGTGAACCCAACTTTTTATTAAAATTAGTCAGTTGAGCTTAGGATGTGTCCCCAAAATCATCTCACTTAACCTTCTGCAAAATATTCTGGCTGGTCCTATCCATAGTACAGAGATCATGGTAAAAAGGGGTCAGTTACATTTTGGTGGGGGAGAAAGACTAGACAGGCCCATCCAAAAATACTTAGGCTAGGTCTGTTGTACAGAAAGGGAGTTACCCTTAAACACGCAACTTCCAACTTCCCGAATCTCCAATTAAAACTGGTGAACGTTTTTTTTTACATTTTAAATTGATTTTTTAAGGTGGAAAATTTTCCTCCCCTCCCCATCACTCCTTTCCAAATGTGGGTATTTTTCTGATCAGCTCCATCTCCAATACGGTATAAATCCAAAACTACCCCTTAACTGTATCAATCTGATTGTTACAATGTCACTGCATAAAGAAGTCCATTCACATTTTAGCACATTCATATATTGCAGTGTTCCCCAACTGTGGGCTGCAGGCAGGTTCTAGATGGGTCACAGGGGCCCTAGGCAAACATACACTTCTCCCTCCCTGTGTGGAGGGGAGGGATTGGAGAGCAAGCCCACCCAGCAATCATCCCTCGTCAGCACCAATTCTCCACTCCAGATGTTGCAACCTGGTGCATGGGATCACAGCACCATTCAGGTTTAGCCTGGCTGCTAGGTTGCAATGCCTGGAGCGGGGAGCCAGGCCCAGACTGAGAGTACAGGAGCCACTGCTGTCAGGTGAATGCAGGGCAGGCTCCATCTCCCCTCTCTGTCCCTGAGGCTGGGGTTAGAGTTGTGGTACAGGGAGGAGGATACATAAATGTAATGGTGAGTCGCAAAGGAAAAAAAAAGACAAAATGCAATTAGTGGGTCACCTTAGTAAGAAGTCTGGGAACAACTCATCTATTTTAATAGGTCTTTTCATGTGCAGCAGGCTGTTAAGGGCCATATCCGCTGCCAAAACTCACCAGTAGAATATCTAGAGACAAGACTGTGGACCAACAGAAGAATTACGTCATTAGAATAAGCTGTAATTGACTGATCATAAACTGAGGTCATGACAATGTAGCAGTTTCAGAAATCTGTCATTGTCAAATTAACTTTTCCCATGATTGTCACAAATAAAAGGCTAATATTAATAGAGCACAAGTATGGGGAAACACAGCATGAGACACAAGAACACACACGGTTGAGTAATAGGAAGTCCCGCATTCAGTCCTCAGCTCTGAAACTGACCAGGTATGTGGCCTTCAGCAAATCACTTCATTCCTTTGCTCCAGTTTCCCCACTTGTAATACAGAAAATGTTTGTGTAAGCCACAGAGGTGTCATGAGGATCAGTTAAGGTCTACATAATTATCTGAACATTTCAAGTGCTACGTAAGTCCTACCAATTAATTAAGATATGAGTTTATTTATGTTTGTATGGTTTGCAGTGTACTAAACATTGTTTCCAGATTTAACAGCTCATAAGTATTCCCTCAAGAAAGACTCTGTTACTGCCATGCCAGGTTACAAATTTCCTGGGTTGAGATATTCTACTTTAGGGCCTGATCTAAGTCCACTGAAGTCAATGCAAGTCTTACTATTGACCTCATTGAGTTTTGGATCAGACCACTAGAGATCTGTAAAAACATTTCTATTTTTACCTGGAGCTCTTTTTTGTGTGACAAAGAATTAGATCAATGCTATTATTACAGCAGTAGTGACTTTAGTTCTTTGGATAAAAAAGTGAAGACTTAGTCGTCTGCAATGATCACTGCTCTGTTACTTTGGTTAAATGTACACCTCAAAATTATTACGACAGCTTTAGCAGTCGGGTGCAAAAAGATTATCTCTGATCTGATACTCCTGAATCAGGCTGTTTTATGCACGGTGGAAATGGTCTGCACATAATAAAAGGCAGAAATAATAGCTCTGCAGCAATGGTTTCCTTGGATGATACGACAGGCTGGACTGTTCTGTACAGTGCTTTGGGAGAACTCTGAATTTTGACAAGACAAAGCCAAGTTTCATTATTTTCGTTGGTGTGTCCCAATTATCAGTAATTGCAAGTGTGGACTCTCTCTGCCTCTAAACGTCACCATAATCTGGGATGGGGGGGGGTGGGAGGGGAAAAGGGTTTAGCTTTATGACCACAAACCCCATTAATGTTCCACTTTACTCTCCATTCTTGATAATACTTAAAATATGTTCTTCTCCTCTTAAATTTGTTCTATTTCTGTGTCAGATATCAATTGTTTTATTTACTGAATGGGATTTCATTGTTCTCTTTGTTTAGCAGAGACATCAATTTGTGTGGTAGAGCCTCAACGTCCTGTGGACTCTCAGATGTCTCTCTCTTGCTCCAGCAACTCTGTGTGTGTGTGTGTGTGTGTGTGTGTGTGTGTGAGAGAGAGAGAGAGAGAGAGAACACTTGGGTGTGTCTGTCACAATTTTACATTTCTATAGCTGCTCTCATCCCAAAAGATCTCACAAGCTACACACAAACAACCATACAACCATACTGAAATGCATGCAGTTTGCTGTGTGGTAGGATGGAGAGATCCAAGGGAATAGCGGGTGCACAGCTACAACATATTGAGGTTAGGGAGTTTTTTTCTCATTAAGGAGCAGAACCCCTGGCACTGGGGCAGACACTTACTGTTTAAATGTTCCCCGGGGTCTTTGCTAGTGCAGAGCTGACAGGACCTTGGAGCCAGATCCTCAGCTGCTGTAAATTGATACAGTTCGACTGAAGTCAATGGAATCATGTGGATTTACCCCCAACTAAGGATCTGGGTCTTAGTTTTCAAGGCTCTCCTTAAACATATATCAGATTCATTTCAGCTATTTTTTTTATTTTTTTTTTTTGCGTGCAGCCCTACATAAGTCTGCACCGGCAGCATCCAAGTAACTTGGAAAATAATTCATATTAATCTGTTGTATCTCAAATAC
This sequence comes from Trachemys scripta elegans, assembly GCF_013100865.1. Lineage (NCBI taxonomy): Eukaryota > Metazoa > Chordata > Testudines > Emydidae > Trachemys > Trachemys scripta. The sequence continues at coordinate 83,457,491 of NC_048300.1, read as the reverse complement.
TTTTAGTTGTCATCAATCTTGAAGCTCACATAGGTTCCAATCCAGCAAAGCATTTAAGAATGCACTTAATGACACCTACATGGGTCTGTATGTTCTGTCCTTTCATCTTTGATCTCGAATCTCAGGCCTGAAACATGCAGGTAATTCCGCATAATTTCAGACCCTTTCATGCTCATTGCTTACATATATTTCTGGCCCATGTGATATTCCAGATACACGCTGAACCTATACTAGAAAAATATTTAACATTAGCTCTGTATATGTATGAACAGGAGACAGTTCATTCCATAAGGGATGCAGATTATATGTAATTATGTCTTCAACAGCCACATAAATGATTATTTGTTACTCTGGAGCTTTTCAACAAATTAAGACTCAACTCTGCTCTTCTATTAACTACTCTGCATATCACCAATTATGCTTCTCTTGCAATTCTGCAAAGAAACTCTCACATCGCAAAAGAGATTGAGACACAAAGAATAAATCTCTTTATATAGGTAAGCAACCAGTTTTATTTCGATGGGTTGTAAGGAATGCCATCAGAAATACAAATTTGATGATATATATAATAATTAAGGTGTTAATTCATCATGATCTCTAGGTTTAATTAATGATGCTCCATTTCTTTCGAAAGTTTGACTTCCTATTGAATCCACTGAACTTGTTATTAGCCCCTCATGGACAGCAGAATGCTGTAGACTTGTGTTTGGCATCTGGAAGTTGCAACTGCTTCTAATTCAGTAAATGGAGGTGATCATAAGATTTTTTGGGGCCAAAGATGAAGTTGTAGATGTTCATGGGAAAGGAAGATGGTAGTAGCTATAACCTCCAGTTTAACCACCTAACCATGACCTATCATGCTGTAAAGTCATTTAGAAATTCAATATGGTGAGGGACATTCATAGATAATGGTGTAACCCATGTGCCTAATAGGGAGATCTCTCTTAAAGAGATCTATGGGGGCAGGGTAGGAATGAGTTGTGTCTAGGTCACTGTTACTAGGCAGATGCACAATTAGCACTCCTGTAATGGCATGGCACCCACCTCTCACAAGCGCCTCCTTCCAGTCAGGTACATCTGCATTCTCTAAACAGTCCCAGCTCTGGTATCCAGAGCTTCCTCACAGGAAACAATGGTTTCATCCTTTCTGAGACCTTCTGGCCCCAGCTTTCCAGCTGGGCCACTAAGTAGTTCAGGTCCCCTTCTGGAAGTATATCACTGTTCAATTGCAGGCCATTTCCTCAGTGGCCTGGGGAGGGGCGATGGACCCAGGCTTGCCCACTACTCCGGGTCCCAGCCCAGGGACCCTAAGAATACAGTCCCTTTACCAAAACTGTTTTCAGTTCCCTGAAATGCTTCACCTCACCTCAGGACTCTTCCATGTTCTGGCTGGCTGCTGGGTCTGAAGCTCTTTCTCACTTTCCCCAGCCCCTGCCAGCACTGAGCTGTCCATGGTGCTGCAGTTCCCTTTGGCCAAATTGGAAAATTGGGAGGGAAAACTAATTTCTTGTATTTTAATTGTATACTTTGAATATTATTTGGGGTAGCCAAACTTTTAGTTAAATCATCTCAACCAATATGACTTGCCAACTCTTCTTTTATTTAAATGTGATGATGAGGAAAGAGTCATTTATATTTTACTATTCTCCATTTATTTTTCTTGTAACAGGGTTGTTTTTATTTTTATACTTACTCTGGGTGGTTGGTTAATCAGTTAGCTGAGTGATTTCAGCAGAGGAGGAGGAAGAATCTGCATGGATGTCAGGGAGGTTTCTGCAAGCAAGAGAGAAGGTATTGTTGCAGTGCTTTCAACTCAGCAGACTGTATAGATTTTGGTGATCAAAGACTGTAACTGAGACTCATGTGAACTCAACCTAAGCTTTGGGAACTCTGCAGACATTCTCCACTACAATGCATTGGTGTAGACTTCCCAATTTTTAAGTACTGGCTGCTGCCACAGCAGTTTTATGTATAGTCTAGGTCACTCAAGATCACTTCAGCTAGGTTGGTGCCTCTTTTACATTCACTGACTATGAATTTTCTAGCAAATGAACTTACTGACAAGAGTTTTCTCAAAAAAAAAAGTTTTAAAGGAACACTGCAGTTATTTAGAATGACTCGGACTGGAAATCGTATTCTAAGGGGATCCACCCAGTCAGGAATCATAAAACATGTGGTATGATCAATGGGTCCAATCAAAACTGCTCGAATGTCAAATATCAAAACACTGATGATGATCTGCTACAGCCCTAGAATTATTCAGTGAATCATTCTGAAAAGCAAATGCATTTGAGAAGTCATGATCTGTTGTGGATAATTCATGAACAACAAAAAAGGCAAAATTCATCAAATAAATTGTTTATTATAAATTATTCATGCAACTCTTCTTTGGGGCTATGAAGTCTAAACAAAGGGGCAAGCTTTGCTTAAATCAGGAACTGAATATAAAATATATAGAATGTGATTCAACAGACTCTAATGAGTTAACTGATTTTGGAGGGAAGGCAACATTTTTTTTTGTTTCCTTACTCTTGCTACTTGATTCGTTGTTTGAACAGGAGGACACAGAGTCTGATCCTGAATGTGCTCGGACCACACAGCTCTCAATGGGAGCTGCTCAGCATATTTCAGTATGGGACTCAAAGTGCTATATGTAAAGTGCTAAGTTTTATTATTATTGATGGAAGAAGTTAATCACTAAATTGAAAAGTTAGTGATGAGTGACTGAAATTTGGGCTGGAAATCTCTCAAGTACTCATTCTCTCATGACATTTCTGCTTCTAATAACACTAGAATTACCAGGAAAACTACCTCGCTGACTGCATTATGTTTTTGCAAGTGCACAAATATTTTTCTTTTTGATGATCCACATTTTTTCTAACCTGATAAATATAATTTTTCCACATACAAGTAGCAAACAGGTATTTTAGAATTTTAGTGATTTTTTGAGATTACAAGGAAACAATCTGGCTTTTTTGGAATTGACAAAGTTTCTGAAATTTGATTTTTCTGATAGGGCAACTCTTTAAATAGTAGGTCCTGATAGAAAAAAAAATCTCATTAATAAAGCACTAAGAGCTTTCCTGCTCCCCACTGTTGTTACAACAGAGTTTTGGTCAGGCCCAAGATTGACATCACCAAACAATCAGGTTTCCCCCTCCCCTCTCTCTGCCTGCTGGTGCTACAGATAAAGAAAGGCACCAACAAAAACATGAAAACTACATATACACAAACATTCTGAGATATAGTAGAGCTGGTCAAAAACTTTTGAAGTTCACAATTTTTATCAAAAATTCGGTCCCATTTTTCTGACCAGCACTAACTTATAGTCATCTAAGGGTTGGTTTTTTTTTTAAATTAGTACCAGGATGTATACAATCTTCCCTTGTGAATATTATTTTCTATCTGATGGTGAACTTTTAAGAAAATAGCAATGCAAGTTAGAAAGAAAAGACTCCATGATAGAGCATACTATGTCAGTCTCCTCTTTGACAGTCTGCCTTAAAATGAACCGAATGTTTTACCCAGAATGGCTGCCTTTTCCAGGAGACAGCAGAGTTCTCAGGGATTTAAAGGTACAGTACACAGAAAAATGTAAAATAGTTACACAGCTAAATACACTACATAAACCAGCTACAGTTCAAGGTTGGGGAAGGTTCTATTCTGATTACATCTAAAACAGTTTTCTGATTCCTACATGAACTCAAATACTTTGTTTTCACACTTTTTCTCTTTTGGGCTCAAGCTAGAGTTTGCAAGGAAAGGAGCAGCTCACAAGGATGAAACTCTACAGACAGCCCCTTGTTACTGAACATTGCCACATTCATTAAAAGGAGAAACCTGCCATCCCTTCCAACCGCCACAAGAAACATTCACTTCCCCAACCCCTCAAGGGTGGCTTTTTTTAATCCACCTTGTATCTCCAAAAATAAAAGGACACTTTCCCAAGGTTATGCTACCTTAATTTGAGATTGATGTGTCGTTCTCAACCTCGGCTCAGGAATATTAAAATGTGACAAAATGAAGCATTTTGGTTCTAAATTATTTAAAGATATTACATTTCTTGGCAGGGAGGTTGTGGACTCTCATTTGTTTCACTTATTGGTTGATCTATACTTTTTCCTTAGGAGGGGAGAGCAAAAAGTCTTTTCTTTGGTCTTCTGAGCATGAAAGAACAGTAACCAGTTCAGTGCCAGGTTCTCCACCTAACCTACAGGCCACTTGTCCTATAAGATGGTGGTTTTCTCAACAGCACACACACACTTCTAGTGATACAAATTCATTCATGGGTGCTAGCTTTCCAGAGAAGAATTTCATATATCACCAGTTTGGGAAGCAGATTCAGCAAACCCCAACTCCTGTCCCAGGCAAGCAGATTTTTACCCTTACCCAGTGACTTTGGTATCACTAGATTAACTTAACGATTAAGTACTGCAAAGCTTCCTTGGAATGACAGTCTGATTTGAGAAAAGCAGCACAGAATTTCTTCACATTGGAATTTTTTTCTATGCTTTTACTGTAGCAACAGATGTAGCAACATACTGTACGGATGCCAGAGAGTCTTAGTCCAGCATTTTATAGTATAGGTGAGAGCAGCCAGAGCTGTGTTTCTCAGCTGTCTAAACACAATTTAAATAGGTAGACTGCAAGGAACAATTTTGCAGATAGGAATAGAAAGGATTACTACTCTGCTGGAGAGCAATTGCAGAAACAACTGTGGCCTTCACCCACCTGAACCAGCACAATCCACAGTGTTTTTAGTTAGGAGGCAAAAATCCCAGGAGAACATAAAACTTTATACAAATACACCCATCACAACAAGATTTTACAAATAGGACAGTTGGTGGTTTGCGGTATTACGGCAGCTGGCATTGTATACTGATTTTAAAAAGACTCTTGAAATCTTGTGTATATGAACTCTAACATGCCCTTTGACTATATTCAGTGCAAATAGCAGGGGTAATTGAACATCTGCTAGAGTTTGGGCCCAGAGTTAATTCTAATTGGGTTCTCTCTCTTTCTACACCTGAATTGATAGTGGGTATTTGGTCTAAACACTGTTTTAAACATTTCTGATGGGTCTGGCACATCCCTTTATGAGGCACCAGATGTGCAGGTCCTGAAATAGCTACTACCAGCTTCTACTCACAGGAAAGCTTGTAGGCACTTAATTTTTTTTTAAATAGACGCTGTTTTTGCTCTGTGTATGTGTGCGTGTTTTTAAAAAATGAAATAGCTGAAAAGTCAGTTAACTGAAAAAATATCTATTATAAAATGTGATTTAAAATTTCCCCAGGCTTGATGCTCCATCTGGACAGTCCTAGATGCCTGGTTACATCAAATTACATTATATATATATATACACACACCTCCCTAATACCAAAGTATACTCCAAAAGGTTATTGTATTTTTGTGACCCCCTGAGCATTTATGCAGGTGAATAAGAGGGCAGCAGTGGTTTAACACAATATTCATGCCAGCAGCAAGAGGTTGGTTCCCTGATTCCTTCCCTTGCCTCACTCATCCTGGATTGCCTTATCTGATTCTTCCCTGGAAAATTCAGCACAATTCTAATTATAGGAGGGATAACAACTAGCAGGAAGGAGATGCTTTATTTTTATACCTGCTGCCACTGGTTTGCTATTCACATTGCTCTGGTGTGGGGAGGAGCTTTTTACAAATGTATCATTATACTGCAGATCTTAAATTGCACAACTATTAGCTGTAACTATTGACTACTGTCAGAGCTTTGCTGATGCCCGTGAAAAGGTCAGGACTTTTCATCTGTGTTCTTTTTATGTGATGAATACCAAATAATAAAAGCACACAAATTTATTGGGCTGTTGAGATTTCTTTCCCAAACCTGCAGCAGATAAGTCTCCAGTTCTGAGTCTTCTTTTCACTATTACATAAACAAGTTCATTTCTTTATCTAGTCTTTTTGCTCTTTTTTAATCCCCAGAAGGAGTTTAATTTATGACAACAGCACCCAGAATTAATGCTGCTTATTTTCGAATTAGGAATGATAGACAGCTGCATCGTTATCAATTCCACCATGCTTCCAGCTCTAGGACCTCAACACAGACCAGGAGATTTTTGCTTTGGGCAGAAGTAGTAATGATAGGTCCTCTGTTGATATGCCAAGCTGACCATCAATCTGAGCTCAGCTTAGAATTGAAGTCTAACATCAGAAATTCTTTATTATCCACTAAGGGGCACCCAACTTTGGGCTAAATTAAGTTGGCCTGATTTTCAGAGGTGTTAAGCAACTGCAAGGCCCACTTGAAATCAATATGAGTAGTGGATGCTCAGCACCTCTGAAAAATCAGGTGACTTAAATCTGTTCTTGGGCAACTAAGTTAAGTTAAGATACAGACTAACACGGCTGCTACTGTGACGTTATTGACATAAACTGGGACCATATAGATCATTGTTGCAACCAAGGTCCTGTAGTGGCACCCAAATCTTGTATAAAGGGGGTCAAATGGGGTGTCTAAGACAAGGTTATTGTTTACTGGTTATGATTATGCTGTCTATATGTGTGTATCAGTTTTGTAGTTGAAGTTATGAATATTGGCTCTATACTGTCTGTATGGCAAACTTATGCTATGCTTCTGGGTGACATCCCAGGCAAGCTGAGATTAGCTCTGCCTAGCCTGCTTGATGGCCCATTAAGGACCATCAGCTATACAATGGACCCATTGAGAGAAGGTAAGTATGCCTTCAGACTCAGCAAAGTATGCAGGAACTTGCCCATGTGACTCCAGACACCATTTTGCTGTAATTTTCCACAGTAAGAACAAAGAGGGGTTCTTACACCTGGAAAAGACTATATAAGGCGGATGCCTCATCTCCATCTGGTCTTCAATCCTGCTTCATACCTCTGGAGGAACTTTGCTACACTGAAGCTCTGAACAAAGGACTGAGGACCCATCCCAGCGGGGGATGTATTCCAGAGACTTGATTTGAACCTGCAGTTTATTCCATCGCTGCTGCAAGCCTGAACCAAGAACTTTGCCATTACTATATGTAATTGATTCCATTTAACCAATTCTATCTCTCATCTCTATCTTTTCCCTTTTATGAATAAACCTTTAGATTTTAGATTCTAAAGGATTGGCAACAGTGTGATTTGTGGGCAAGATCTGATTTGTATATTGACCTGGGTCTGGGGCTTGGTCCTTTGGGTTCAGGAGAACCTTTTTTCTTTTATTTGGGTATTGGTTTTCATAACCATTTGTCCCCATAACGAGTGGTACTGGTGGTGATACTGGGAAACTGGAGTGTCTAAGGAGATTGCTTGTGAGACTTGCGGTTAGCCGGGGGGTGAGACCGAAGTCCTCTTAGTCTGGCTGGTTTGGTTTGCCTTAGAGGTGGAAAAACCCCAGCCTTGGGCTGTAACTGCCCTGTTTGAGCAATTTGTCCTGAGTTGGCACTCTCAGTTGGGTTCCGCCAGAACTGCATTGTCACAGCTACTCTGAAACCTAAGTTAAGTACACAACTTTAAGCAACCAAGTTTGAAAATGTTGGTCCTATTTCACTTAGGGCCAAATTCTGCTGTCAAGGGTATGAGTACAACCCCAGTGAAGTGAAACTGATGGCAGATTTTGACCTCTGGGGACAAATTTTCTATTTACAATTCATACTATCACCTTGAAAATAATGGAACTGCACAGGGTGTTAATTAATACAGAATTTGGCTCTGGACTAAAGAGAATTGTAAGGGCACTCGCTACAGAGATGCAAGACAAGAAGCAGAAGGTAGCAATTCTCAACCCATCACCTTCTATTCTTCATTCACCAATGAAGAATGATTACTGAGGTGGACTGATATCTAAACATCCACTACCTTGTGCATATATATTTGGTGCCTGAAAAATCTGCAGTCTGTTTGGGCTTTCTGTACCCTACCTTTATATGCCACCATCTTGGAATTATGCCTATCATACACCCCAAGCACCGTACTGCTCTTTTGATCATGAGATCAGGCTATACGAAAGAACTCCATCCAAACATTGGGCAAATGAGTTCTAGTCCTCTACCAAGGCCATTTACTGAAGGAAGCACGCATCCTTCTACCTTGGAGTAAGACTCCAAGTTCACTTATATGCTTCCAAGGATGATCATTTCTTCGCTTCCCCTTTTTATGCCCTTTCCATGGACTCTTCTAGAATAAGAAGAGACTCAAAACTTAACCCTTTACTTGAAGCAAACCAGGAATTCCAGTGTTTCTGCAGATACACATGCACTGCTCACAGTGAATTCAGTGGAAATTTTGAATACAACAATAACCAGGGTTCAGTAATCAAGTTATCAGGGTACTTCCTGGAGCTAGGGTGACCAGACAGCAAGTGTGAAAAAGCGGGATGGGAGTGGGGAGTAATAGGAGCCTATATAAGAAAAAGACCCCAAAATCAGGATTGTCCCTATAAAATCGGGCCATTTGGTCACCCTACCTGGACCCCACACTGGGTTCCTCAAATATGGTAGTGAGAGAAGGGGAACAAGCCAGGAGGTTGGTGGATTGCTGCAGGGAGGGATATGGATGTGCCCAAAACACGAAGGGACATAGCACTCTGCCTGCTAACACATTCATTAAAACAATGAATAGTTTGTCAGTGTCTCTCTAATGAGCACCATTTATAAGAATGGTAACAAATACGTTTAAGTAATTCCACTGTGGCATTTTCCAGCTTCCTTCAAAGGCTTGGCATGCTCCCACCAAGCTGAGACCCTTTCTTTAGCAAAGACACAGCCCTTGAACTGACTCTGCAGCTCCTACATTCAGATAGCCTCTCCTCTTTCAGGTTCACCTTTCAACATATACCAGCAGCAGTACCAATCCTGGTTGACAACCTGCATGCAGCCTAAAGCCTCTCCTGTAATCCTCTGTTCCTGCTTCAGCCTCCTGCCTGCTTGGCACTTCTCCTGCTGTTCACTTCTCTCCTTCCCTCACTTCTATTCTCTGGCTTCTCCTGCTCACCACCAACCTCCCACTGGAGCCCAGGAACACTCCTAAACACATTCGCCGCACCAAATTCTTGTATCAGAGGAGTAGCAGTGTTAGTCTGGATCTGTAAAAAGCGACAAAGAGTCCTGTGGCACCTTATAGACTAACAGTCGTATTGGAGCATAAGCTTTCGTGGGTGAATACCCACTTCATTAGATGCATGTAGTGGAAATTTCCAGAGGCAGGTATAAATATGCAGGCAAGAATCAGTCTAGAGATAATGAGGTTAGTTCAATCAGGGAGGATGAGGCCCTCTTCTAGCAGTTGAGGTGTCAACACCAAGGGAGGAGAAACTGCTTCTGTAGTTGGATAGCCATTCACAGTCTTTGTTTAATCCTGAGCTGATGGTGTCAAATTTGCAAATGAACTGAAGCTCAGCTGTTTCTCTTTGAAGTCTGGTCCTAAAGTTTTCTTGTTGCAGGATGGCTACCTTTAAATCTGCTATTGTGTGGCCAGGGAGGTTGAAGTGTTCTCCTACAGGTTTTTGTATATTGCCATTCCTGATATCTGACTTGTGTCCATTTATCATTTTACATAGGGACTGTCCAGTTTGGCCGATGTACATAGCAGAGGGGCATTGCTGGCACATGATGGCATGATGACATACATTACATTGGTGGACGTGCAGATGAATGAATCGGTGATGTTGTGGCTGATCTGGTCCTGTGATGGTGTTGCTGGGTGTAGATATGTGGGCAGAGTTGGCATCGAGGTTTGTTGCATGGATTGGTTCCTGAGTTAGAATTACTATGGTGCGGTGTGTGGTTGCTGGTGAGAATATGCTTAAGGTTAGCAGGTTGTCTGTGGGCGAGGACTGGCCTGCCTCCCAAGGCCTGTGAAAGCGAGGGATCATTGTCCAGGATGGGTTGTAGATCACTGATGATGCATTGGAGAGATTTTAGCTGAGGACTGTAGGTGATGGCCTTTTTTTATCTCAGGAGCAAAGAAGTTAAAGATACCATTGGGCTAGTTTTAAATGCACTCAGGAGCTAAGTAAGTATTTCAAACAAATCTCTTAGGTGGGAAAGTATAGTAAAAGGCTAGCCCTCCCACTTTACATATACATTTAAGTACTTAGGCAGGAAGTTTGGTGTAAAGTACACAACAAAAATCAAGTCACTCTGTGATAAGGAGGATGAAAGTGTGATGACTAGGGATAAGTATATCTAAAACCAAGAACTGTCCCACTTTTCATGCCTGCTCCCAAACTGATGTGACCTTTTTGCAAAGTATGATGTATTTGGGAATTAAAAAACGAAACAAAAACACCTTTATGTGTAACCTCTCTGCCTGTTGTTGTTGGCAGCAACATGGAGCCATTTCAGGTATCTAGAGATTCCTCTTAAACTTTGCAGATACCACCAGCTCAAGCTCTTAACCAGAAACCAGGGAAAAACAAAATACCTTCACTAGGCTATCTTGAAAGGCAACATGTCCCCTCTGGCAAACACAGTGTCTATGATTAAAACAAAGAGAACTTCATTAAGGAGCACACAGCATTAATTTGGAAAAACAGTAGGGTGATCGCATGTTTATTTGAATAAGCAGAACACTTACCCAAAGTATCTTTGGCAGTTTCAAATGACATACAGGACTCTTGCACAGAATCCTGGTCACCAGGGATTTACTCCTCACCACAAAGAAGAAAATCCTTTCCCCTCCTTCTCTGCCTGGGTTGGGTCCAAGCTCCACCACCCAGCGGTGCAAGACTGAGGTGTGGTTAGGATGACTCCCCCTTCAGATCATAGTCACGATAGTTCCTTTGCCCTTTTGTCATGTGATAAGGATAACAACATTTCATTACTTAAATTACTCAAAACTTAAATGAATTTTAAACAGAACAACCAAGATGGTCACACTGGGATAGTGGGTAACAAACATGCAAATAAGGTCTGCTCATTCTGTTTCTTCCTCCAGATCACCAAAACATTGTAGCACAAAGCTCTCTCCCTAATACTACACACCACGGGGCTTACACATGACAGTGTACTTCCTGGTCTTACCAAGGAGAGGAAGCAGACACTCTCTGACACAGGGTATTATTCTCACTGTATTGCCAAACTAGATGTAAAGAAGTAGTGGAAATTTCACAAGAAACACTGTTTTTATGAGATTTACAGTCTGATGTTCAGATAAGCATCTTAACTTGTAGATACTTATCCAAAGCCAACCTTAAAATCTTCTGCGTTTTATAGTTATTTCTATTTTAAAAGTGAGAATATACATTTATATGAATAACAAGAATATCTACAATTATAAGAGTTAATGCTTAAAGAGAATTTTGGAAGTGATGTAAAAAACTCATGCTTCAAGGCTTAAGTCAATCTTTATTTGAGAGAGGGATAAAACTTTGATGGAGGACCAATTATCCCATATTGGTCCTCTGATGGTTTCTTGCACCTGCCTTTGAAGTATCTGGTATTGGCCACTGTTGGAGATAAGATATTGGACTAGATAGATCACAAATCTGATCCCAGTATGGCAATTCGTGTGTGTACGCTGTATACATACATTGGTTGCACTTAACATTCTTTTTTTCATTTTGAAATATATTTCACTAGTTTCATAACTATTCTCTATATTTAATATGGGGGGATACCAATAGAACCAATAACAACTGAAAATGGAAGTACAACCATTTTGAGTATACTTGTTACAAAAGCACTAGACTTTGTAATGTTGGGGGGGTATCAGATACAAACCAAGATTTTTCCTGGATTAAACTGATGTCGAAGAACTATACTGGAACAGAGGTTTATTCATCACAGGTAGGGTTTGGATGTGAATGGCATCAAAAATGTCTCCATTGTAGAATCAAATAATACTCTACTCTTCCACTTCAGTAGACATTTCATTCAGTAGCATATTCCATGTGTAAGAATCTGAAGAAACTGATTTTCTGAACTTTGAGATGACCACAAATATTGTCTGTCCTTCTTCTTAACAGCTCTTGCAAACTTTACATTTGACTTAAGAATAGTTATCTGTTCTCATTTCTTCAGTCCATTTAATCCATTGTTCCCTACCACTTTCGTCAATGTTAAGCATGTTGAGCCAGATAAATTCATACACTGATGTTTGGTAACCACTGAACACTAATCACCCATTTGCAGTATTGATCAATAGCTTTCACATTTGCTACAGTTAGAATGAGAAACAACCACCTAGTGAATTCAGCACTGAAGACTGAAGAATAAGATGCTTTATACCAACCTATATCATCAGATGTACACATTCCAGAGGTTTCAAGATTCTAGAAAAATGCAGACAGAATGAGAATGAGAATCTAGGGGTTTTAGACCCACCCTCCAAAATTCACAATTCTATTCACTCTCCTCTCCATCACTGTATTATAGTTGATTGCACCTGACAGCCACAACCATCTCTTTATACATTCCCATTCCCCTCTATAATTATAGTTTTATAATTTCCTGTTTCCTAACAGATACAACAAGAATCTTGCTATTCACTTATCTTCCCTTCTTAGTGTTTGAAATTGTTAAGTGTTCAGTCACAGACAGAAATCCGATCGTAATGTTTTGAGTATCCAGAAAACCTCTGAATATATGATGGGTTCATGTAGATACTTCAGAATGACATAGAAATTTTAAAAAACAACAACACTGGGCTGAGTTTTTATAAAGAAACAAACAACTTATTTCCCCACAATACTAATAGGGGAATTCAGGGAGCAGAGAGGTGAACTGCAGAGAATGAGTAAATGCAAGGCACATTTCTTCAGCCTTTGCTTCTCCCATATAAACACATCACTTTGTGTATACTAAAAACCCTACCACTAGAAAACACTCCACTGCACATTCATTTCTCCCTCTGGGGAAAGGATGAGAGAACGAACCATATGTGACAGATGTTAGTCATGTCACCTAACACTCTGCTGGAAGGGGCTCAGATAGTAGTACAAGAGCCTATGTAGGATAGACTAGCAGAAGTATAAGTACGTGAGTGGTAGCGCACAGAAATATGGGGCACAATGCAAGGAAGAAGAGGCTTCATTTTAGTGTTTTCTTTCTTTTTTGTTCATTTTTTAAGCAGGGAAATTCCTATATTCAAAAAAACTTTGTTGCCTTAGAGTTAAGGTTTCTCAAATGCATCACCTATCAAATCAATTAATAAAATAATCAAGAAAGTCACCAGTAAAGGTATCATTAACCTCCAGATCATCACTGACTCCTCACCTCCAATATAAATTTCCCTTCCCTTCCAATATACCACCATTCATAATACACATGTCTAATTCCCGCAAAGAAAAAAAATCATGTTCAAGAGGCAAACTTTTTACCTCAGTAAGGTATTTTCATCTGGCTAGGTTCAGAGTTCAGGTTGTGCCTTTGCCTGTGATTACTAGGCACGGAAAGTGTATGGGTGGTGGTATGCTCGAAGTGTAAAAGAAGCTTGTTTGAAAATCAAGAGCCTGAGAGTGTGGGTAGGAAGGCAGACCAGCTGTGATTGGTCTGGATGCGAGTCTTAATGGTCTTACCTGATGGTTTCCATGAGCTTTAATGCAATTGTGCTGACAGGGCCGGCTCCAGGCACCAGACCTCCAAGCATGTGCTTGGGGTGGCACCTGGAGGGGGGCGGCGCTCACCTGGGGAGAGAGGGGCCGCGGCCGGGCTCGCCGCCCTCCTCCCGGCCCTCCGGCCGGTCGGGGAGAGCGGGGCCGCGGCCGGGCTCGCCACCGTCCCCCGGCGCTCCGGCCGGTCGGGGAGAGCGGGGCCACAGCTGGGCTCGCCGCCCTCTCCCCGGCGCTCCGGCCGGCCGGGAAGAGCAGGGCCACCCTCCCCTGTTGCTCCTGCTGGCCAGGAAGAGCAGGGCCGCCCTCCCCGCAGCGCTCCGGCTGGCCGGGGAGAGCGGGGCCCCAGCTGGGCTTGGCACCCTCCCCTGCTGCACTCCCCGCCAGGGGGTGGAGGGGGGGAGGGCGGCAGGAGACTTTTTTGCCTGGGGCGGCAAAAAAGCCAGAGCTGGCCCTGTGTGCTGATAGGTGTTTCACCTGAGAAATCTTAATTCTAAAGTCAGGAGTTTGGGGGTAGGGATTCATTAGGGCCTGTATTGTTTCTTTACCTTCTTTAAAGATCCACAACACAGTATATGCTATGTCTTGAAGAGACACTTTTGTAGCTCTGTGGAAAATATGCAATTTATCCTGCTCTCTTTCACAACAGCCAGGTTTTCCTTAAATGACACAAAGGGTTAAAGACATTATCTCTCTCTCCAGGGCTGGCTCTGGCTTTTTGGCCGCCCCAAGGGGGAAAAAAAAAAAAAAAACCTGCGGTGCGGCCGGAGCACAGGTGCAGGGGGACCAGCTGGGGGGGGCGGAAGGGGGAGGAGGCGGGTGGGAGAGAGAGAGAAGGGGGCGGCCAGGGCTACAGCAGGGGCGCTGCCATGCGGCCCCTCCCGCTGCGCCGCCTCCTGCCGCGAGGGCTCCGCTCCGGTCGGCGGGAAGGGAAGGAAGAGGACTGCCCTGGTTCTCCGCGCCGCCGCTCCCTACAGGGCAGCTGGAGCGGAACAAGAACAAAAAAAAAAAGTGGATGTGCAGCCCTACTAGGATTGGGCAGAATGCTGCCTCGAACAATCTGCCACCCCAAGCACCAGCTTTCTCAGCTGGTGCCTGGAGCCGGCCCTCTCTCTCTCTCTCTCTCACACACACACACACACAAAGCATATGCACCACATGATCTGCAGGCAAATACCTTTTCCCCCCACTGAATTCTCTAGTAAATAGTCATGTAAAATCTTCTGTAAATAAGCACTCTCTGCGTGCATGCGTCTCTCTCCTCTCTCTCTGCACGCGTCTCTCTCTCTGTGTGTTTGAAAATAAATGTTCTCACTGAGGTTTTTCCTTGTAATAATATTAATTCATGTGTAGGGCATCCCTATCACTATAGGAATGAGTATATATTTTAATGCACAGTATGCGTCTTGGATGGTTATGCACATGTGTATATCTGTGTGTGTATAGATATTAAAATACACTGGCAGCAGGACATGAGAAATAAATGAAAATTGAAATGAAGGAACATACTTTTTTCTTAAGGAATTCAGCATTTTGATTTTGCCAGTAAATTTCATGAAAAGGATGTCTCAATAGAGCACAACTCATTAAAGCTAAAGCCTAACATGTTAAGTACTATTAGAATACTTAGTCCATTATACAAAAATGAAAGCTAATCTAAATATGGAGTCTCAAACAAAAATCTATGACTTTTTTTTTTTAAATTTGGTAGTTTTCTTGCTGACTTCATTTTGCTGCTCTGTTTTCCTTTCATTTTGCAGAGGCTCAAAAAAGTAAGAGACCATTACAAAAGCCAGGACCTAATACAGTGATTAGACAGTACCACCTAGAGTCTGAGGAGGTTATGACAGCCCTAAAAAGGAAATGGAAGTAATTTTTTAGACTCTTGCTACGGTCCCTGGCTAAAAAAAAAGTTGTAATTATTTCAATGATATCTTAGTAGTGATATTCTGAGTTATTTTGGCGGATATAAAACTAGTAATTAGCACTTGCCATCCCTTTATCCCCACCCCATTCCACAGATGTGTGTGTGATTAAGAAGGTGACAAGATACAACTCTTACGATATTTCTCTATCACATTGCTAAAGCCTCACAAGGAAACAGATGGAGGTACCCAATGGCCTATGTTATTAATTCTGTTGGCATGTTAGGTAGTTTGATCCTTCAATTCACACATCCTGGTGAAAGTATATTTTAATATAACTATAGTTGAGCTCATGGTACATAGTTCAGATCCTGATACCACTTCCAACCTGCCCATCCATTGCCCAACATGCGGCAGCATTTGGTTTTTGGGTTTTGACTCAGTCCTTCCGGCCCCAAATGTCTAATTCATCCAGGGGCTTGATAACATGGTGGGGGGGGGGGACAAAAAACTACTCAGCTAGTCAAGCAGGCCAAGTTCTTCTTTAGTCCATGCTGCACTAAGCACCTGGAACTCCTTCCCTCTCTTCATGCACCAGATACCCATCCCTTTCTTGCAAATCCCTCCTCCAAACCCTTTCTCTATGAAGCCTACTTCACTAGAAGTACCCATTGTACAGACATGTATAAAACTCTTAGACAGAACCTTCCTGGGGGTCTCCCATTGCCTTGTGCCACTCCTCTGTTTAGATGATAAACTCTTTAGTGCAGGGCCTGGCTTTCCCTTCCTTGTCTTGTCTGGGGGTGAGCTCAGTGGTTTGTACTCAGATAATAGCAATACTAATAAGCCATTTAGAATTCAAAATACATTTTAGCATGAAGGGGAAGAAAAGAAAATCATTGCCCACACTTCACTCTTTTCCTTCACTCCCTCTTCCTTTATGATTCCTCCCTTTCTCTCAGGCATGTCAGCTCTTCCTCTTCTGCGTGTTTCGTTTTATGAATCTCTCTCTTCCACACAGAGTTGCCTAAAGCTATCGGTGGTCCGTAAGGCAGCCGAATTAATGCAGTTGATAAGTGATAAAAAAGGAGAAATGTTGGCAATATATGATTACAGATTAAATGATGCAATTTCAGGGTCAGCACTACAGAAGGCACTTATGAAGAGGCTGACAAGTGAAGATGAATGTCAAATGAATAAGGGCAGTTATAGTATTTAATGTACATTTGACTTCTCTGAGATCCATAGACTCTGCTACCATCTGCTGGCTTATGAAAAAGAGCCAGAGAATCTATTTTAGAGGCTCCACATACATAATCTTTCAGCTGTCTCTCATTATGAGAACAGTCCTCATTTCAGGTCACAGCATACCTTCAGCCTCCATAGACCTGTCAATTAGCCTCTCTTTTGTATTCTGATGCATTTCCGACAGCAGGCGTGAGGAAGAACTGCAAAGAGGCAATGGAAAATTTATTCTAAACCCAAATAATGTTTCCTACAGTTAATGCACAGCTTGTGCATTTTTAAAAATATTGAGTCGATATAATTAACTACAATATATTCTAAAGGGCAGGAGGTGAGGATAGATTGAAAGGCATTCAATTTTGTTTTTTGAATGAATGTACCTCCTCAGCCAGTGTAAATTGGCATAGCTTCACTGAAGTCAATTGAACTTATAGATTCACAACAGCTGAGAATCTGGTCCAGGGAGTGAGTGGGATAGATTTCATCCTTAAATATAATAAAATGTAGTCTCCAATTTACCTCAAGAAAGAGGAAATACATATGTATGTGCACAGACACTTTTTGATTTTTTTAAAAGTCCACCTACCTTACCCTCCCCCCCCCATGTATGTCTAATATAAAAAAAATTACAAATCTCACAAAATAAACCAGTATTAAACTGCAGACTCTTCCTCAGCCATTCCACCTGTCAAGACTAACAGCTACCAATGCCATCTAACTTGTTTACATCTTTCTTAACCCACTTCCTTCTCAAAACCCTGTCAGAAAAGTAGGCCTTATATATGGGGTGCATAGGTCCAATCTAACTGTATTGATTTTAATGCCAGAAGATTTGATTATGACCATCTTCTGTGACCTCCTGCACATCACAGCATTTCACCAAGTGATTTCTGCATCCAGCCCATAACTTCTGGCTGAGCAAGATTATATCATATAGAAATACATCCAGTCATGATTCAAAGACTTCAAGTGATAGAGAATTCACTGAATCCCTTGATAAGTTGTTCCAGTGATTAGTCATCTTTATTATGAAAAATCTGCTCCTTATTTCCAGTGAGAGTCTGCCCTATATTGGGAATGGAGAGAAATCACATCTTACCACAGTGAGCTCTGGGAAGGATTGTGACTCAAGGAGGCACAAACCCTTCCGGAGCTGCTTGGTGCTTCAGGCAGAGTGCACATGCTGTATTACCCCATAGAAAGGTACACATTTCTCCCCTGGGCAAGAGACCAGCTCTGTAGGCCAGAAGAGGTTGGCCTTGTCTCCTGCCTTCCCCATATGGAGCAATTTGTATCTTTTGGGACGTGAAGCATTTGGGCAAAAGTCAGCATTTAGCTCATATATCATACATGTATGTATCCTGAGCACCAACAGTTCTAACTCAAGTATAAAAACTTTTTGCCCTGTATCTTCAGCAGGAAAAAAAGTCACCCACACTTAATAGAAGGCAAAGGCGGCACACTTGTTTTGTGCATGCAGGACGCTCTGGGCCACCCTACTGGAGATACTCAACTTCTTTAGGAGAGTCTTTTCATGAACTGAGTTGAGACACACAGAGCACCTGGATCAGGGGATATTACAGAGAGCTGCTAACTGTGAGATTTTGGCATAAGTTCAGAGGGATTTTACCCCTTGAGAAACATCAGCAGGTCTTGCTTGCCTTGGCTAGTCCAGGACAAATAAGATTAAGTGATTCCCCATGCATACAGCTTTGCTTAGGACACTACAAATCAGTGCGAGGAGAGAAAATGCATAAGCCAGATGAAGTACCATGGAATTGTCAGATACTAGGACAGCATTGTTTGGTCTCCATACCAGCTGCCAAAAATAGAGAGCACAGGCACTAAAATTTGTTGCCAACAGGCCTACACCGGGGATTCCCTGATTCTTGTGGAATCTGCTGGAAGACCTTCATCTTGAGGGACTACTCTCCTGGGAGACTCTTAGATCTGCTAGTAAGCCATAAGGCAGATTGAAATTGAAGGTAACCCAAAGAATAGGGGCTTACTATGAGAATTATTACCTACACCCAAGAGAACAAGGGGGGCATTCTGGTTTCTTGGGCCACCCTATCAGCTCAGATGTGCAATTACTACCATGCCAAATGTTGGGGACTAGCCTTATGACTGTTAAGGTGGCTAACTCAGCCATTCAAGAGACTTTATGTAATGTAATTTTCTTCCCCTTGCAGGCCAAATTCCCTGAACTGAATGGGCATCTATGCAAGTCTCCCATACCAACAAGCTCACATGAGGGATACACATTTTCTGCCTTAATTCATAGATTCCAAGGCTAGAAGGGACCATTGTGATCATCTAGTCTGACCTCCTGTATAAGACAGGCCTTATACCTCCCTCAAAATAATTCCTAGATCATGTCTTTTAAACATCCAATCTTGATTTAAAAATTGCCAGTGATGGAGAATCCACCAAGACTTTTGGTAAATTGCTCCAGTGGTTAATTACCCTCACTGTTAAAAATGTACGCCTTATTTCCAGCCACTGGATTGTGTTATACCTTTCTCTGCTAGATGGAAGAGCCCATTATCAAATATTTGTTTCCCATGTAGGTACTAATTGACTGTAACTAAATCACTCCCTAACCTTCTTTTTGTTAAGCTAAATAGATTGAGCTTTTTGAGTCCATTGCTATAAGGCATGTTCCAAATCTTTTAATCATACTGGTCCAATTTATCAAACATCCTTCTTGAATGAACACCAGCACTGGACACCATATTCCAGCAGTGATCACACCAGTGCCAAATACAGAATTAATATAACCGCTCTACTTCTACTCAAGATTTTCCTGTTTATGCACTAGCCCTTTTGCCACAGTGTTGCACTGGGAGCTCACATTCAGCTAACTACCTACCAGGACTCCCAGGGCTTTTTCAGAATTACAGTTTCCCAGGATAGAACCCCCTACCCTATAAGTATAGGCCTATATTATTTGTTCCTAGATGTATACATTTACATTTAGCCATATTGAAATACATATTGTTTGCTTGCACTCATTCACTCAGTCCTCTCCATTATTTACCTCTCCGCCAATTTTTGTGTCATCTGCAAATTTCATCAGTCGTGATCTTATGTTTTCTTCCAGGTCATTGATAAAAATGACATAGTTATAGAACTGAGCCCTGTGGGATTCGACTAGAAACACACCTACTCAATGAGGTAACATTGCAAGGTCTAGGTGTATCTTCCTGCTACTTTCAATACTCTTTCTGGGTCTGGGCCTGTCATTCCTTCTCTACTTTCTTACGACCACGTTCTTACAATATTCCAGAATTTCAGATACCCTTCCATTCTTACAGATAACCCGGCATGGAACACAAACAAGAGGAGTATTACAGGAGTTTAGGCAATAACAGAGATTGCTGACAACAGAGTGCAGTTGGATTATTTTGTTCACTCAGCCCTGAAGTGAGGGTGGGGATGGCTGCTGTTTGTAGACATAAGCCCAATGCTCAGTTGTCTTCAGTTACAATGGCTGCTGGTTTGGGGTTTATTTCTAAACGCTCAAGGCCCAGAGGATCTATATCAATGTAGGCCCAAAGACAGGCTGCATTTTATTTTTTTCCATTCATAATTTGAAACCTCAAATCATTCAGGAGTATTACCAAAGCAGTGACTGTTTGCAAAGGATAGTTCCCATTAGTGACAGAAGTTAATGAGAAAACCAGTGCAAGCACAGCTGTTGGCCAGCTGATGTTGGTGTCAGCTGCAGATTCAGGACATGGGGATATCCTGTTGTATCCCATGGAGCAGAATACACTGTACTCATATGCCTCAGTTTCATCATATTGTTTACATTAAGACCTTCTAAACCACTTCCAGTTAGGAAAAGATTCCCTTTGCATTGAGCAATCTTATTTGGCATTCTGAGTGAGCAGATAGAGATAAAAATATTCTCCTAACAAACTGCGTCCTCCCAGTGAGATTAACAAGGCAAAAAACATTACACCCTGATCCATTCACACTGTATAGAAGCTTAGAGGTGTCTGGAGTCTAGTTTCCCCACCTATGGATTTCAGAGTTACTCTGCAAGCTTGATTTTGCTTCCCTCCATTGTCAGAGGTGGGCATTCTGCCAAAGAATAAATAAAAAGGATTTTAAAATAGCGTTTGAGGTGGTAACATTTTTGTTCTGTTTTAAAATATAGAGGAAATATAAGGGCCAGATCTTGCAGGCCTTGCTCCTCAGAGATCATGAATAAGGGCTGCAGAGCCAGGCCCTAAAAAAACACTTCTAAAAATTAAACTTAATATTTTGTTTAGATGGATTTTATGTTGTTGCCTAGGCAGACCACCACGAAGTTAGAAAGTTGTTCCAACTGTTCTTTGTGTACATGTCTTTCCAGAAAGGCTCAAACAGACATTAGAGAAATGTTCACATCTCCATGAAGATGACAACCTCACTCATTACTCTCCTGCATCTCCTCACCTGACAAGAAGACCCATCGACTAAAGTTGCTTATTTGCAAACATAGAAAAAGAGAAAATGTGATTGAAAAAAGGAAAAAAAATTAAAATGTTGTGGCAATAGCCTTTTGTTCAATAAAATCACCACCATGGGTGAAATCTTGACTCCATTGAAGTCAATGGGAATTTTGCCACTGACTTCAATGAGACCAGGATTTTGCCCTGAGTCTTCAAAGAACAAAAAGAATCACAGCTTACCTCTCTGGCAGGAGAAGAAAAAGGAGAAAGGAAGAGGGAGATAAATTATGGGGGGGGAGGGGGGCTGTTTTAGTTAAAAGGTCAGTCATCTTTACAAAAGATAATGAAACAAATGTCATTAGATATAGGAGATATAAAAGGTCAAATATATATCCTGAACATGGAGCTAAAATGTTACTGAAGGACTAAGGGAAGCAGAGGATCACATCTCTTCCCTGGAGAATAACATGATTAAAGAGTAAAAATAATTTTGGATGAAGAATCTCTAGCAAGAAAAATAAATCCACATGGCAAAGACTTGAAGTAGCAAACCAAAGTCAGAGAAATGAGGTCCTTGCATTTGGTGCAACAGGGGCAGAAGAGGAGATCAAGAACTACTGTGATTAAATTTATTGGAAAACTTCTGAATGAGATGTTCAAAGCTTGAATCTTTCTGGGAATCAGATAGCCATAGGTAGCTAGTTGGCCAAACAAAAATAAAACCTCCCCAAGCCATTGTAGAAGCCTGGGATACCATTTAAAATCAATTATTCAAAATGAAGGGAAATACAGAGCTTTTCTGAGAGAGAGAGAGTCAGGGTATAGCCACTGGAACTATTTACCAAAGAATGCAGAAGATTCTGTCTCTTGAAGCCTTTAATTCTAGATGGGATCTCTCTCTAAAAAAGATTGGTTCAAACACCAGTTATTGTTCTAGATGCAAGAATTGCTGGGTCAAATTCCATGAGTCCATGGGTGAAATCCTGACCTCAATGTCTAATCTTCCACTGATGTTGATGGAGACAGGATTTCACCTAAAGAATCTATGAAAGGAGAGTCAAAATGTACAAGTGTTTTCAGGATTGGGCCCTTATACCCATGTAACATTCACTGGAGGGGTTTCCCCCTATTCTTGTATACTTACCCTAATTTTATCACCATAACAGTACACTCTATATATTTCTGGACTTACACTTTGACAATTTCTCTTCACTGTAATGTATTTTAATACTCCTATCTATTTTCAGCATATTTCTCCCCACCCCTTTGAGTGAGATGCCTCTGAACAATAATTTATTACTGTAGTATTTTATTCACTATTTCTCAGAGAAGCACACACAGAGTTGAATTAATAGTGTAGTTTTTTAATTTCTTGTTTGGCTATGTGTCTTATGAAGAAGGGTATCTAATTTATACAAACTGTCTTAATAAAATTCAAATATTACTTTATCCAAGTAATGGGTGCATTTTCTGGCAATTGAATTCTATGAAGAGAACTTATGACCCTCCTCTACTGCTTTGAAACTTATCAATGTCCTTCTAACTGCACAAGTACAAGTGACTTTTTCCATATTCAGCCATAAAAATGTATGCATGTTTCCAGAGGCTCATTATTCAGCTGTATTACTGTAACTTATATGACTGAACAAGAACAGATATGCAATTATATGGACTGTTTACATCTGTAGGTGTCGAAGAGCTATAGAAAGGAAGGAAAGCATTATTAGCCCCATTTTGCATATGGGACAACTAAGCACAAAGGTCTAAAGCAATGTACCTGAGAGTTACTGTGGTTCAGCGAATACAACAGATGTAGTTTCTGTTACCTGCTCTGTCACAAGCTTCCTGGGTGACCTTTGCCAAGTCACTTAGTCCCAGATATTTAAAGCTAATTAAGCATTGCTGTGTTCAGTGTTGCAATGCCTAAGTCTCAATTTCAAAAGGAATTTAGGCATGTAGGGATTTTGGGTCTTAAGTGCCCAAATCCTTTATGAAAATAAGGCTCCTAAACCAGTGGAGTTGCAACACCAAGGACAGCAATGCCTAAATACCTTTAAAGATATGGGTGTTAACCTCTCTGTTCCTCCATTTCTCCATCTGTAAAATGTGGGGCAGAAGTGATGAGGTGAAGCCCTCAAGGCTGGCCCTACTTGTTTTGGCACCATTCCTGCCCCTCTTTCACCTCCCTTTCCCGTTTCCCCCCCACCCCCCGCCACCGCAAGAGCTTAGCAGAAAAAACAATACAATCAAAACAGCCGAGCAATGTCCCACCCTCCCTAACCCTAGATGCTGATTTAGTGCTCCCAGAAGTTGGCACCCAGGGCAACCAACCTAAGCACCTGCCCTTACGGCTGGCCCTGCCTAAAGAGCAGAGAATTAAGGCCAATCAGTGCAAAAGGTGGGAGTAGAACTCAAAACTTCCCCTCTCCCAGGCATGTGTGGGTTTTTTTGGAGGAGGGAGGATTGTGGCGAAAGGGGAATGAATGCAGCAGCAAGTTTTCTTTGGCCAAATTTTGGGTTCCAGGAAAAATATTTATGAAGTTGTCTGAGCTAATTTTGAGCAATTTTGTGGTGTCAATTTCACCACAAAGCTAATTTAGTCTATCACACACACCCAACCCAAGTTAATATAATAGCTTAAAATTCAGCATCAGATTGCTTAACACTTTCCATTACAAATGTAGCAGGGGCTTACCCGATCTGGCTTTGGGCCTAAATCAGTTTCCTCCGTTTGGTACCTCAATTTCCTCTCTGATAGCCAACTCACTGGTTTCCCTCTAGCCACCCCCCAGCTTAAAGTGCTTTTAGGTCACTAAGGAGACTTAGCCCTTCAGCTAAGTCACAAAAGGCCTCCCCTTTTCTGGACTTAATTGAAGTGCAAGAGGAAACACAAATCAATCTTTCACCTCAGACTCTTGCCAATACAGCCCATCCTCTCTGGGTCTGCCATTTCCCACACCCTTCTCTGGGGCTCAAATTCCAGTTCTTCTGAGCTCCAATCAGTCCCTTTTCCTGCTTTGTTGACAGGGGTGGCTGTACTATTCACATGGAGGCAATGCAAGAGGAACCTGTGCCCCACCTTCTACTACAGGTCCCAGGCCCTGGGACCCTAAACACTGGGCTAGCTCCCCATAACCCAAACTCCTCTGTCTTTCCTTTCCAAGGCCTCTTCCTATATACTGCACTTAGGCCACCTCACTGGCCCTTTTCTGGCTAGTATCCCATGCTTTAGTGAAGCTATCGCTTAATCCTAGGTCTGCTCTCCATGTCTCCCCTGAAGGCCCACAAGCTACCCTTATAGCTCCCAACACATCTGGTCCTTAGTCACATGCTCCCTCTGTCATGTGGCTTTTAGACTCATTCCTTCCATCTGGGGAGGCAGGCAGGCTACACCTGGCACAAGTGAGGCTGATTCCCACCCTGTTACCAGGCCAGCTCACCTTGTGACAACAACCCCTCTGTTTTCAGGTCTTTTTTACTTTGACAAATTAACCTGTCAGGCTGAAGTTTTCCATGCTTGGTCTCTGCCTGAAGCTGGATTATTTTGGAAAGTTTCAGCAAAAACAGTGGCGTTATTTCATAGAATGGTGTTGGTTAAAATAGGCAGTTTCTGTTATTGTCAACAAATTTTATGACCATTTCTTTGAGCAGCTCTAGTGCCTCATTAGTGTTGGAGTAGGGACTTGAAATATAGCAAGAGGGATAGTCCTGAGGATGAAAAATTGCCTTTCACTCTTCCCAAGCAAGTCCATCCAGCTTAGACCAAGATATAAACTGTAGAAAAATGCCATGTGCACATGCACAATAGAACTTGTTCAATTGCACCATATGTGCTCTAAGACAGTGGTGGGCAACCTGGGGCACGTCAGGGTAACCTGCTGGTAGGCCGCGAGATAGTTTGTTTACATTGGCTGTCCGCAGGCATGGCCGCCCGCAGCTTCCAGTGGCCCAGATTGGGAATGGAGAGCTTTGTTTATAAGTTTTGACCAGGCATCCAAGGACCTTCCTGCCCCAGATGTCACAGAGACCACTGCAATGGAACGGTCCCGATTGGAGTACTTGGCAGCCCAGGAAAAATGGAAGCATGACAGACTGATGGCAGAACTGCTGATCAGGGAGATTGAGGCAACCCAAGCAGCAGTCAAAGCCAAGACGGAGGCTGAGGAAGAAAGCCAGCAAACAGATTGAGGAGAGAGCCCACTAAAGATGCATGGAACAAATAGCAAAAGTCAAAGCCAACGCTGAAGCTGAGGAGACAACACACCAGAAAAAGATGGAAGCTCACGGATTGCAGCTCAGAGTTCGGGACAGCAAAAGGAGCTTTCCTGGCCAATGAGTACACCCCTTCAGAACACCAGAGAATGGGAGAAAGTCTGCTCAATTTATAAAGAGACTGGACAGAAGAGTACTAGTCCACCTTTGAGAGACTGTGAGACGCACAAGATCCCAGAGGATAAAATGATGTTTATCCTCCTAACCAGATTAACTGGGAAAGCCACACAAGTTTTTAGAGTAGCAGCTGTGTTAGTCTGTATCCGCAAAAAGAACAGGAGTACTTGTGGCACCTTAGAGACTAACAAATTTATGAGGTTGATGGATTTCCACTCCATACGGCTAAATGCAGTGCCTTGCATAATGACAGGTTTCAGAGTAGCAGCCGTGTTAGTCTGTAAGGTGCCACAAGTACTCCTTTTCTTTTTGCGGATACAGACTAACACGGCTGCTACTCTGAAACCTGTCATTATGCAAGGCACTGCATTTAGCCGTATGGAGTGGAAATCCATCAACCTCATGAATTTTTTAAATTTGTTAGTCTCTAAGGTGCCACAAGTACTCCTGTTCTTTTTACAAGTTTTTAATGGTACGGAGAAGGAGGATGCTAAGGTGGATAAAAAAATTTAAGCAAAAAGGTATTGAAAACATTTAAGATGACCCTGAGACCTATCAACTGAAGTATAGAAATCTCAAAACGTTTGACAATATCACTCACGTTGAATATGTGCATCAGATGTGTTATTGAAAGTGATTATAAAAAACTGATCTGATGGCCCTGGAGCAATTGTTATGAATAATTACACATGAGCTAAAGGCAGCCATCTGTCCCCCAGAGCTCAAACTGATGGAACAAGTATCCATGCCGTCTCCTCTTCATGGGTGAGCTGGGGGGGCAATTGGGTGTCTTTGTTCTTTCAATGGCTCATTTGGTTTCAAAGAATCTTCTTGTATGCAGGGCCAGCACTTTGCATTGTAAACCTCTCTAATTGTGTAACTCACCAAACAGGAAAGCAGCATTAATTAACATAAACACTCAATATAACTTTATATCATGGGTTACAGATGTTATAAGTGAGCTCACCACATGCAGCATCTTATATGCATTTCACCAACTCAAAACACATTCTTATCAACTTAACATCTATTTTTACAATGCTAACTCACAGATAAAGCCAGTCTGTTTTCCAGCTACTCATTTGTCAGTATTCAGTGAGGCCCAGGGACCTTGGCATGAGCCGGCACCTGGTCTGCCAGCACCACATCTATAATAAAGTGAATCACAAAATTTCAACTTCACCCACTTCTTGTGCTTAGTATATCACCACTACATCAAACAGAGGGTTTTAATTTAATCCCATGATGCTATTTTAGACAAATAAAAACCTATCACATTCCAAACTATCACCAGGCCCTAGGGCCTTTAAAAACTTTGCTCAGATCAAGAGTTTGGTGGCTTTTGAAGAAGCTTTAATCCACCTAGCAAAAGACTACTCTAATTCCGCTCAGCATTTTCACAAGCAGAGATTTCCTCATAATGCCACATTCATTGCTTCAAGGAACAATTTCATGCCAAATAGGGATCACAGCTCTTAGTGCTCATACACCTGTAGATTTAATAATAAATTTGGATAGCAGTCAAGGGAGATCAAATAGGTAGAGAATGAACTCTTCTGTACTCAGAGAAAAAATATTCCTACACACTAGAAAAAAATGCACTAACGTCCATTTCTGAATCGAGCTCAGGCTCAGTTCAAACATAATGAGGCCTCTATGAAACAAACAAACAAAAAATGCTTCCATTAGAGGTGTTATAATCAAAGAACACAGTTAGAGAAAAAATCCACAATTTATTGAAACTGCAAATTTAGAAAGAAGAAAAATAAGACTATGAAGATCAACCAGCTAATGAGAGGCTACAAACCTTTGTAAGGTGAAATATGATATTAATAAAAATCTGTGACAATAAAGTAGAGTGTGCCTTATTTAGGCCAAAGTGAAGCTATTATGAATCTGGCAATAAGGCTTTCAGACTACCAGCCTGGCATTTAAAGAAAATTAGAAAGTTCAACTGGAATCTCAAATTTAGAAATAATTAGCAAACTCTTTATTTCTGATCTCGCATCCACAAATGGAATCTTTGTACCCTTGTATGTGAACCAGTATGAATCCTGATTCTCTTCAGAACAAAAGAAGTTTAAGTTATTCTTTCCTAAAATTACATTACCAAAAGAATTAGAAGTGGCTACAAATAGCCTGGAGCAGAATATTATACTAGATGAGGTAAAAGGAGGGCTAAAAAAATGATACTTTTCCTGGCAGAAATGAACTGCTTGAGGGGTTATATATTATACAAAGCAAAATATAAGCCTGCACTCATGGAGCCAGAACCTCAGCTAGCACAAATCAGTGTAACTCCATTGACTGTAACAGAACTAAAACAGATTGACACCACTTGAGAGTGAGAGTCATTTAACAATGAAGTGAAATGCCTCTCACCATGAACTGGGCAATAGTTTCAATAGTGTCCATAATTTTAAAGCCTGGTAAGGACCCAACAAAATGTAGTAGCTATCATCAGAAATCCCTGCTAAATGCTAGCTATAAACTATTAACTAAGATCCTAAAAACACAAGACTAACTAAAAGTAGGATTAATATTTTAAATCCAGGTTAGGTTACTTGCATGCCAAGGAGATACTGGTGGAGAAGGAGGAGGTTCCACAAATTGTTTTTGACAAGAATGAATTGTGCTACTTACAATATGCTTATGGTGAAATTCTCCCCTGTGCAGAGGCCCAGCACAAATCCCATGCACCACTTCACTAGGACGTAAGTGGTGCACAGGCATGAAGCCAGTGCCTTTTTTGTTTTGTTTTGTTTTTTAAATACAAAGGGATCAATTTTGCCCTCAAAGAATTCAGATTTGGTCCAATTTTTCAGAAACGTATCACAAGCTCAGTTTAATTCCTGTTCCAGACATGTATATTTTTTTCAGAGGCTACAAAATAAAACCTTATCTAGATGCAGAATAAAATCTAGACATGACCAGCTGAAAAGCATGCAGCATGTGTTGGATACAGTTAGTAACATTTCAGGATTTTTAGGAGAAATTCACCCTTATGCAAAGAACCAGCCCAAGGTCTCTGAACTACTTAAGTCCTATTTAAGCCCTAATTTGACATCCCAGCTTGTCCTGATTTGCAGGAAGACAATAGAAGCCAGTCCCCATGCTAAACTAAATATATAAAACCTGGTCCAAAGACAACTGAAGTCAATGGGTTATGGATCAGGCCCATCGGAATACTAGATACTAGTCATAAGGAGAATCTGTCTCAATCAGTGAATCCGTACTAAGCGAAACCAAACTTACAGGCCAGAAAACTAATTTTCTTTTTCGCCTGCAATGGATTCACTCCTCTAGGCAGAAGTCATGGGAAGTAGCAGGCAGTCATCAACCACATAGGCAATATAACAAGATAGTGAAAGATGCACAAATAGTCAGGACAAATAAAGATAAGAGAGAGACGGCTATAGGTGAAACAAAGTGATCACTGAGAAAACTTCTTGAAGTTGAATTAGCTTGAGACAGATAGAGATGCTGTAAAGTCTAGCTGAACTCAAAAATTACTTCTTCCCAGAAGGAAAAGGTTTATATCCCTTCGTATACTTTTTATTTTAACCAATACATTTTCATCCTGAAACTCATTGTAAATAGATTGAAGGATCTGTTACCCGAAAATTGTGTCTGGCAGACAGCAACACACATTTGTAATGTTCAAAGAAAGAATGTAGAGATGACCAGGCAGCAGGTTTCCTCCTAACCGAGCTGGTATTTTACTATCCAACATGCTCCTTATCTCTGGTGGAATGAGCCCCAAAGATCTCATGGGTGGGAGGCACAAGGGCAGGGGAAGTTACCAAATTGATGATTTATTTGCCTGGAAGATGGGGTTATTTGGGTCATCTGGTACAGTAGAACTTGGAATACAATGTAGCCTTTTCATGAGTGCACTAAATATAGTTGGTCAGGAATTTTTTGATTAATTTTTTTGGGGGGGGGTGATGGGGTCACAAAAAGCCTATTTGTTGAAACCAAAACTCTTTGTGGGAAAAGGTCATTGAGTTTCCCATTTTGGGGAAAAAAAAATTGGAGTTATCCTGTTTTGATCTTTTCAAAATGAAAAAGTTCCAGTTTGGGGTTGAAATGAATGTTTGTTCTGAAATTTAACTTCATTTATAGAGTTAAAAATGTAAACAAAAATTTAAAGGTCAAAATTGAAATGAAATGTGGCAATTACCACGTCACTTTTTTTCTAAATGTAAAGGAGGGTAATATAATCAATTCCAATATACATGAGTTTATGGAAAATAGATCTTATCAAACTAGCATATCTTTTTTTGATGAGATTGCAAGTTTGGTTGAGAAAGGTAATAATGTTGATGTAGGATACTCAGACTTCAACTTTGTACTACATGATATTTTGAGTAAAAAACCAGAATGATATAAAATGAACATGCCACACATTAAATGAATAAAAAACTGGCTAAATGGCAGGTCTCAAAATGTAATTGTAAATGGGGAATCATCATTGAGCAGGTATGTTTCTAGTGGGGTCTTGCAAGATCTGTTCTTGGCTGTATGCTATTTAACATGTTTATCAATGACTTGGAAGAAAACAAAATCATCACTGATAAAGTTTGTAGATAACACAAAAACTGGAGGCGTGATAAATAACAAAGAGGACAGGTCACAAATACAGAGCAATTTAGATCACTTGGTAAGCTGGGTGCAAGCAAACAATATGCATTTTAATACGGCCAAATGTAAATCTAGGAACAAAGAATGTAGGCCACACTTACAGGATGGGGGACTCTCCTGGAAAGTGGTGATTCCGAAAAAGATGTGGGGGTCCTAGTGAATAATTGTTATGGTCTGGGGTGTAGGCAGTCAGGTCTAGTGACCAGAGCAAGCATACAGGTTGGTGAACAAAGCCAAGAGTCAGCACAAGAGTCAGTTCCCAATTACCAGAGCCAGGGGTTAAGCCAGAGTCAGAACCAAGAATCAAAGCTGAGGGTCAGAGCTGAGGTCAGATGCCAAATGCCAGAGCCAAGCCAGAGTCAGGGTCAGAAGTCAGAGGCCAGGGTTAGAGCTGGGACTGGTCACTGAGGATTGGAGGCAAGGGGTAAGGACAGGAAGAGAAGCAAGGCTCAAGCATGGTGGGATATTGCAGGAGCCAGGAGCAGAGCAGAATAGGAAGGGTGCAGGAGGCAGGCACAAGCAGGGTCCAATGCAGCCACACCAGGAAACCATCTTGTTGCTTGGACAAACTTTCTGTTCCTCCTCCTGACTTAAATAGTGTGGTTGGACCAATCGGTGGAGCCAGGCAATCCTCAATCAGAGCTCCCATGGATGATGCCTTGGCTGGGGCTATAGTGCTAGTAGCTTCTCAGCCCATGCAATTTCAGTAGCCATTGGATAGAGGCCAGGATGTGGCAGCTCTCTGGGGATTCCCAGCCCTGGGTTCAAGACGTGGGACACTGCAATCAGCTATTCCTTAGCTCCCAGTGCAACGTTATAGACAAAAGGGCTAATGTGATCGTTGGGTGTATAAACAGGAGACTCTCAATTAGGAGAGAGGTTAAATTACCTCTATATTTGGCACTGGTGCAACCACTGCTGTAATACTGTGTCCAGTTCTGATGTCCACAATTCAAGAAGGATGTTGATAAATTGGAGAGGGTTCAGAGAAGAGCCATGAGAATGACTAAAGTATTAGAAAACATAATTTATAGTGAGAGACTCAAGGAGCCCAATCTATGTAGCTTTAAAAAGAGCAGGATGCAGGATGACTTGATCACCATCTGTAAGTACCTACACTGGAAACAAATATTTGATAATGCACTCTTCAGTCTAGCAGACAAAGTTCTAACTAGGTCCAAAGGGATGAAGATGAAGCTAGAAAAGTTCAGATTCAAAATAAGGCATAGATTTTTAAACAGTGAGCGTAATTTACCATTGGAACAATTTACCAAAGATGTTGGAAAGATTGCAAGTTTTTCTAAAAGATATGCTCTAGTCCAAACAGGAATTAATTAAGGAAAGTTCTATGACATCTGTTATGCATGAGGTCAGATTAGATGATCACATTGGTCCTCTCTGGCCTTATAATGAAAAAAAATGTTGGATTTTTGATTTGCAAAATTTTTTGAGATTTCGACTCTTCGTCTCAAATTGGGGATGGGAAAATTTGCAAAATTGTTCAAGGGTCAGGAAAGTCATTTTCTGCCCAGTTTTACTGCCAGCCACCACAAAAAAGACATTAGTCCCCAAAGTAAATGAACTCCATTCCAAATGCAAAATTCTGGGAATGGGAAATCGAGAAAAGAGAACTCTTTTCCCAGAAGAAAAACAATCTTTTGTAAAAGGCTCTCACATTGAACAGATAGGGAAAAAATCTGCTTTCTTTAATAGTGGGCATGGTCAGTGCTGCAAACATGGCAGAAAGTTGCAAGAAACAGGCCAGCTTTTATTTCCAAAGGAAAAATACAGGAACTCTGTCTTCATTCTGCAGGATCAGCCAGAAACCTGTTAGTAAGGACTTCCATCCAGAGCATTCAATCTAGCACAGGAAAAATAAATCCTGCAGTGTGTCAGATACTACTTTTTGGTAAGTGTTGACAGATGCTGATATTTGGAAACAGTGGCCACTGCAGATGGAGTGTTTAGAGAGTGAGTCTTCTGAAAACCCACACTCCAGCACCATTCCTAATTTTCAGCTTAACAATCCAATTCATCAAAAATATCAGGGTTCTTAAAAAGCAAGAGCAGCTTAATGATTCATGGTGATGACTTGTGAAAAGAGAAAATGAAGTTTCTGTTACAACTCATTAATTTGAACTTATGCCAACTTGTTAAAGGGATTATAAATAAAGAACTGAATGCCAATCTGCTTCTTCTCAAAAGCTTGCAAAGGGCTTCACAGCTGGCATCTGAAAAGTCCTCACTCTTCATACTGTACAGGATGTGCTTACAGTACTTTTGTTAGGTAAAAAGCAAGTCCTTACTCACCTCTCCAGCACCCGAGTTCGTGCAGAGTTGGTATGGGGCTCACAATCTGTCAGAGACCAGACACCAATTCGTTGATCAACAGGCTCACACTATCCTTAGCTTGAAAGGCTTCAGAGTAAGTGTGGCAAGTTTATTAGGGGAGAGCATCAATATTTATACACAGAAGTAAACAAAGTGATTAACAGATCATAATGGTCATGTATAATCAATCAAAATTCTACAGGATAAAACAGGTTAAAATGTAAATTCAGAAAGAGAAAAGGGGAGATGGCTACTTAAGGGGAGGGGGGTGTCATGAGTAGTTCGCAGGTCAGAGCTTTGATTAAAAGTTCAGACAGAGACATCAAGTCTGGGTTAAGTTTAAGCTCATCAAAAGTTCAGACTCAACACTTTGAAAAAAATACCGCATCCAAATAATACCCCATCTAAATCGACATATTGGTAACATTAGCCAATGGGAGTTTTATCGCAGCAATACATGGTATGATTCTGCCACAAGTGTATCATTTATAGCTAATTGGACTCCATATTACAATTATATGGGGTTGATTCATTAGTGAGCTTTTCCAGTTTTGCACCAGAGTAATCATAGAATCATAGAACATTAGGGTTGGAAGAGACCTCAGGAGGTCAGCTAAAGTAATGAGTAATGCTATTGATTTAAATGGAGCAAAACTGGTGTATGATCTGTCTAGAGCACGTGGTAATCAGGCCCTCTGTCTCCACTCTGTGGATCAACTAGATTGGTCACTTTATGCTTCCAGAACTCACTCAAGGGGTGAGGTTTCAGAAAAAGCTTACTATACTCTCTACATACCATGAGAAAAAATACAGAAGGAGCTCTTGGAGAGGAATAAATAAAGTCTACTGGCATTGAACATGAGCAAAAATGGTGGCAGTTTTAGTATTGGTTGAAATGCAAGAAAGCAACTCATGTGGTCACCATTTATACATCACATACCACATGAGGGAAGAAATTTTACCTCTGGCATCTACAGGAATTGAGGGTAAAATTCCTTCCTGAGCAGAGGGCCAGCAAAAAGACTATGCACCTAATAGGCCTTAAGTGGGCCATAAGTAATGCATAAACTTTGTGTTGCTCAGTGCTAAAGAGAAAATGCCAATTTGAATGGGAGACTCAACAGCACTAATAGGTAGGGGGCAAAGAAAGCTATTTCTTTAGGCCAGAAGTGACATACCTATTTGGGATGAAATTCACACCTGCCAGCTGCAGATCTATACCCTACTTAACCTTTCAAGATAGAGTTTAAGTAGAATTTAAGTGCTTTTTTGTTATGCAAGCCTGATGCACAGGGGTGAATTTCACTTTTTGTGAGCATCCAGTCTAAAACTAATCATCCAATGGTACTTTCATAGCAATATTTTGAAATTAGACATGGTTTTGGTCTTTTTCTGCCCCATGTTTTATTTTTCCATTGTCTTTATTAAAAAATGTTTTGTGGCTGAAAGTTTTAAATACAGTACACACAAGCATTTCTCTCTTTCTCTGGGAACATATATTGTATCCTCCCCCCCCCCACCACCCCCCAATCCCAATTAACTAATCTCATCAACATGCCAAGTTCAAATATTTCCAGTATGTTGCAAGAGAAGGAAGTCCAGACCTCTTTCCCCAAGCTTGTGAATTGAATCAAAATAGATGCTGACTCCACATATGAAGAGCAGGGACAACTTCATTTATATCCACTTGCAAAGTTTACCTGTTTCTGAGAAAAGGCTGAAAGTTTTAAAAGGACAAGTTGACAGTTTGTGGGTTACACATTTTTGGGGGCCCAATACAGTGGAAACAGGGTGAAAATTTAATGGCCTTTGTTATACAGGAGGTCAGACTAGATGATCTACTGGTCCTTTGTGGTCTTAAATCTATTAATCTAAATATTGAATTTTAAGTTTTATGATTTTAAGTTTTACAAAAAGCAAGCAGTTGATCTGTAAACAAAAAGATTAGCTGTCCGAACCTCCCTCAAGAATATGAGTTGCATGCAACAAATAACCTTCAAAAACTGGATAACATGTAAAAGGCTTCATTAGCCATGGAGGGAAGTTTTAGTGCAACATTGTTTAAGAACTAGATCTCAAGAAACTTACAAAGAGAATTCTTGAAGAGCTTACAGCCAAAATCTTTCCCGTCAACCTATTTATTTATAGACATTAGCTTCAGGAACCTCCTTCCTTCTTCCCCTGCCCCCAATGATAATTGACTAGAACACAACATAAAATGACCTTGGATTGTTTATTTATTTTAAAAGTTTCTTGTTTTGTCTGATTATGAGCTTCTCTACATGGACTTACCCTGTAGGCGATTACATAAAGGACAAGGATGCACGAGAGGAAAAAAAGTCAGGTAATCAGAGAGGAAATTGTGCTGCTGTAGGATGGTGCCACAGCTGGTGAATCATATCATTCTTTAATTATTTCATCTGTTAAATATTTATGAAGAGTGTCTGGAGAACAAAAAAACTATCCAACACCCAGATGTTTGAGACCTTGTAGCTGAATGTTAATGCATAGGAGGGAGCCCAGTGGCACAGTTATTTCAATTCAATGGAAAATAAATCACCCTAACAAAAGATAATAATTCAATTAGTATAACAGGAATGGCAAAAACGTCAGGAAATAGACAAGCATGATTTTGGATAACATGCCGAGCTGGGCTGCTTTACAACCGTAAGGTCAATAATATACTTTGAACAATTGTGCACCCGGATCATATTTCCCCTTCAATTCTCTGTATATATGTATTTTTTACCTAAAATTATATTGGCATAAATGCAGTGTGTACCCTAAACTGTAAAATGAAACTTTCTTGTTTTACACGCTATTAACACATTTTTAATAGGGAAATCTACCCCATCTCTAATTACATGATGACAATGGTCCTATGACGATTTCAACTTTGCTCCCTGTAAAGAGAAAAACATGCTAAAATACTTCAACATATTCAACCATAAGGAGCTGGAAGGACTCCAAGCAGACATAGGGATTGACCCAGGTGGAGTTCGTTACAGAATTAGGGTCCAATTATGAGGCAATGCTGAGTTAAGTTTTTCACAGCTATCATCTGTTTTCTAAATAAGGGACAATTCTGCAGCCACTACTCAGCCTTAACTTCCACTGACTTTAAATGTGGTTATGCCTGAGTGATGTATAGAGTGGTTTAGCCATAAATGGCATCTATGGCATAGACCTTCTCTGGATGTTTGCCCAATTTATACAAGCACCGTCATAAATCAAGGACAATATATTTTCAAGATTTTTAAAGCAATAAAACTATCAAAGTACCTGAGCTACCTACCTTTAATTGGTATGAATTAGACAGAATGGCTATGGGAAATTGAGCTTGAGAGCACATCGCATATAATGAAGGGAATATTTTCAGATTCCTCCTGAGCAATGAAAATGTGTTTTGTGAGCAATTTATGTTAAATTGGGGCAGTATAAACCAACATCATAAAAAACCCTAACATGTCTTTGTATGTATGAATTACATACATGAATCAAGCATTTTTTATTTCATCTTATAGGGAAGAAAAGTAGATACTAGAAGCAAAGGGAGCATACTCTCTAAGTACAACCATATCAGAATAGGAACATAGGAGTTGTCACAATGGACCAGAAGAGTGGTTCAAGTAGCCCAGTACCCTAGTTTGACACTGCTCAGCACCAGAAGCTTCAGAGGAGGATGCAAGAAACCCTGCTGCAGATTAATCTGTCCCCCCTAACGGTCTGAGATTCCTTCAGCGAGATATGCAAGAAACTTCATAGTGGACAGTTATGGAATACTCTGCCCACATGAAATGTTTTGTGCAACAAACCAATCGGGATAGGAAAGAATTTTGAGTATCTAATGGAGTTGAAATTCCTTTGTGGGCGTAGCAACACAGATAAGTAAGTGTGAAAGGGTATTGCTCTTGTGTGGCTAAACACAAACACAACAAGACCTCCCTCCGGCCAAAGCCAAGCACAAAGATCTAGCACATGGTTCGCTTCAGCAAAGTTCCAGACAAAATGAAAAAACAGCACTCAGCCTCCTGGTTCTTCTCATAGCCACAGACCTTTTCACCTGCCTGGAGACCCCTCCTGACTCTTACTGCCCGATTGAACCTCTAATGCCCTCGGCACATCCCTTTTTGGTATACTGGGAGGTAATTCATTCATTCTACACAGCCGACGAACCCAGCAACCCAGCAAATCCCTGCACTCACGCCAAGCAGCAGAAGGATAAAATTCATTTCTTTCCTGCCAACCTTTAAACATGGTTTATTTACCCCCTCTGTGGCGTATCTCTTGTCATACATTTTACTCATTACATAAAGAAATATGGAAAATACTCACCCATGGAGGAAACTAGATATCATCAATAACTGATGCATAGTTGTAATAAAATAAATAAATAAAAACAAACTGCTGAATTTGTCCCCAAAGGTTTTATTTGTGCATTCACGCACCTAATATTTCATATCAAATCTGAAAGTAAGAAAGTAAACTGACATTTTGATTATGGAACATATTAGAAACTGACTGTATTTTTATTGATCTATCAAAACATTTGAAGGATTGATTACTACAGTTTCCAAGTCATTCATTCCTCAGGAGGTGCAGACATAAGAATGTTACAGTCCATGGCAAACAAAGGGAACAAAAAGCTTTAATGCTCTTGATTGAAAGTATAATTTTCAGTCTCAATGTAAGTGTTGTAGCCATTTTTGCCTTGAAATCATTGTGCTAAGCAAAGAATACTTTATAATTAAGAAAACTACTCAGTGTTTGTTTAGTGCAGTGTTATAGATGTCTTTTGATAAGGTTCATTGAACCTTAAAAGATGTCATTCATATTCTATCTTTAGTAAGACAACACAAAGGAAATCTCAAAGGAAAAACAATGGAATTACATTGAAGATTCTCCAGAATGCAACAGTATGTTTGATAATTAAATTGAACTGAGTTCATTACATCAGATGGCACAAAAATAATGATTTAAATAACTCACTTAAGTTAGACTGTGTCATTTATTCTCTCTCCCTCATTCACTCCTGAGTATATCTGATGCAAAGCATTCCTTTCCTCCTTAACTGATAGCCCAACAGACAAGTCTGCTGGATCTCATAGTAAAATGACAGCCATTTGCCCTTCAGATTGTGCTCCCATCTATGACTAGTCATTTAAAGTTTCCTAAGGTCCCTAAAGATCCAACAAGAGTGGCAGGCAGAAACAACACATGAATCTTCAGTGGTGCAACTGTATCATGAGATAGGTCCAAGTGGACACCTAACTATCAACAAGTCATCAACAGACACCCTCAGAATAATCGTGTGTACAATCAACAGCAGGGAGAAAGTGCATCAAGGAATTGAACAAAAAAAAAAAAGACAGAATAAGACAGTTTAAGAGGTGCTGTGGCCTGTGTGTAAAAAAGAGGTGACAGATTTGTAACAACTGGAAGGAGAAATGATAAACAAAAAGACTGAAGACACAGGAAGGCCCCGAGGGGAGCAGACTGTTTTCCTATCCTATTAAGAAGCACCTCAGGCATTGGCGCCAACTTTCTTCTGTCTGGGTGGGTGCTCCACCCCCGCTGTACCCTGAGGTCCTGCCCCCACTCCGCCCTTTCCCCCAAGGCCCCATCCTCACCCCCTCTTCCTACCCCCTGCTCTGCTCCCTCCACCAAGCACATCCCACCCTCACTCCATCTCTTCCTGCCCCCGCTCCAACCCCACCCCCCAGCACCTCCCATCGCCAAACTGCTGACCAGTGGGTGGCTGCTGAGCACTCATGAGTTTTTCCCCCGCATGTGACTGAATCAGAAAGGGAAGTCCCACACTCCTTGTGCTACGTGCTTTTATTAAAGGTCTCCAGGGCAGAAGAGGTTTCATGTTTTACTGTGATTTGTGGCTTGTGAGACGTTTCTGAGATAGTGTACCAAGGGAAGTGATGGGACAGCGCCACCCTGTAGTAAATTTATAAGCAGAGCAAACAGTAGCAAGTGCACAATAGGGGAAAATCCTGGAATAGCAGGGAGGGATGGAAGAGATGACCTAATAGCACGCCACTCTTCCCTCTACCCACATCTCTGACTCTACTGGACAAACAGAAGAAAGAGACCCACTCCTTGGGGCCTAAGCCACAATTCTTTTCTGGAGCTCCTACTGGGGCAGCACATCCCTTATGCAGGGACAAGCACAAATGCTTATCAAGCCCACATCTGGTACTCTCCCATCCATTTGTCATGTGCCATTTTTCTTTCTCTCCAACACACTTTGCCTTTCGTACCTGACTCAACTTTTCTCACACAGAGCCACAAGCACAAGACCAGGAAAAAGAAAAGAGCCACAACAATCCATTAGGGAAGAGCATACAGACTCAGAGGCAGTTCCCTTCCAGCTAATGGTGTTGCTATTAGCTCATGGCTCCTTCGCAGGTAGAGTGGACATACCCCCGGAATGTCCCATCAGATTTACTTCCTGAACGAGGGGGGCACTTCCCCCCCCAGGGAGGAGTCAGAGCCTTGGGGGCCATCTTTACAAGTGCCAAAAGCACTTACCCATGCATCCAATACTGTAATTGTACTACAAAATGTAACCTGGTTTAACTGATCTCTGGAATAAGTATAAGTATATGGACAAAAGATGGTTCTAGCTAGTGATTCCTCCCGTGCTGAAGGAGAAGGAAGGAAGCGATAAGAGGAAAGGAGCAAACCAGCATGAATTGTTTTCCAAGCCCAACTAGCTGAAGAGGCAGTCCCACTACAGAGTTTCCTCTCAAATTAGATTCCTCTCTCTGTAGCTTCCAAACATTACTACCAACTTTCAAAATAGCATATTTGAAACGAAAACAAATGACATTAGTACAACCTTAGATGCTGGAACTGTTTTTCAGTTGAGTCATTATGTTGCCAAAAATAATCACGAATCTGAGTGCTGAGTTTCAACCCTTTCTCCTCAGCTCTTTTGCTAAGAAAGAGGGGTTTACACATTAATGAAGAGTACTATTTATGCAATCCAAACACAGTATCCAATCTCGAGCAACATAGTACCAGTTGTCCCAGGCATTTATGAAAATGCGAGGAAGAAAGCAGCTGACCGGGACGTGCAAACTGGCTTTAGTGTCTGGAATGCACATTATTGACTAGCAGCATACTAGGTTTCCTTTAGTTGTAGAAAGCCATATTGTGTTTGCATGCGCGCATAGACAGAAATGCCAGAGAGAGTGCTTTATGAAGACAAACACTTTTCCATAACACACTGACCATCTAAAGCCATTAAGTATTTGGATCACCAATAACATGGCAGAAATTAGATCCATGTCAATAAGTTGCAAGTGGGTTATACTGTAGTTGATAAGAGGGAAAATGTATCCACCCTTTCTGGAATGGGAAGATAGCTGTTCTCCTTCAGTTTGGTCTCTAAAAAGAACAATTTCTGAAATTCTTCTAAAAGTACCACTCCCAGCACCCTCCACATATGGAATGTCCTTCAGTGGCACACAGCAATGTAGTGGTTCTATACCACTTTCCCTGGCAGACCCTGGTGTACATGGTATAACTGGGGAAAAAGCACTGTTTTACCCTTGCCATTCTTGGCTACCAGAACAGCCCCTTGAGGGCATAGAAAGCAGCCTTGTGCTGGTTTCTGAACTTGTTCCAGAAGATATGGAGTGCAAAGGTAGTCTTTGCCCTCTCCCCTTTCCTGAGCTGAGCAGACCTCAGCTAGTACTGAGAACTGGGGCTTCCATCTCCAAAACCCTTTTCATTTGTGTATAAACTGAGCCTTTTTCTTTCACATTATTCCCCCTCAAAGACTTCAATGGCATTAATTTTAATTTTTGCCACTTTGCGTTCCTCATGTCTGTGCCAAAAAGAAAGCAAAGATTCAAGGTCCTGCTCAAACATTAGGAATTAAGCACCAGGCAGTGAGCCATCCTTTGGATTGGGTTAGTAATAGATTTTACCCTTAGGCTGGCCATTAAATTAAGAAAACTCTTCATTCTGACACTTCAAGCCAAAAAAGGGAAGGCAGCCTATGAGATACCATCCGGTGCATCTGGGAGTACTGGAATGCAGAATTTATAGGTGGGCAGGTGGAGGGGGGGGATGCCGGGGAAGAACTATTAACATTTGCTAATCTAATTGAAATCCAAAAAATGAGAATTCTTTTTTCTATCAGACTTTAAAAAAGCTGTTCTAAACAATAATAAAAATCTCCAAAATATAAGCTTCCTAAATGAGCTACATAATGTTCCATGCCATAATCACCACTGCAACGAGAAAATTGCTCAAATCGTTTCTGAGCCAGAGTTGTCAGTCATGCTGCTCTGTGCTCTGAGTAGCAATGTTCTGTGCAATTAATATCAAACCTTCCAAGGCAGCTCTGACTTCTGATGCTCTGTGTGCTTCTGTCATTACAGAAAATGCAAAGCCATACATGACTGTAATATAGAGCACTGAAGGGAAGAAGAGAGGAAGAAAGAACTTTTGTAGTCAAGCAGGTCCAGAAATTGTAAGATAATGAAGGTGTGGTTTTGTGCAAGATTGAAGCAACTCACTTTGTCTCCCCCCCCGCCACATACACATTTTTATGCCTAATTATGGTTTTTATTGCACTCGTAAGAAATTCAGCTGGTGAAATAACCCTAGGAGCCAAGAACAATTCATTTTTTCCCTTTTTGAAAAACTTCCAGCCCAGTCATTATGCACTCTCTCTTTGTAACCTGAGATGAAACCAAGTGCTATTAGACTCTTGTTTACTTTGGGGTCCTCAGATGTGGTCATTATTCTGAGTCTGCATGAAAATCCTGGGGAAGGAAATGGACGAGTGACACACAGGGATGTAAACAGGACAAAATTATTCTTCTCTGCACCTTGCTGTGCCTTTGCACTGCAAAATTACCGCTAGCATCGGTAAAATGCACATCAGGCACTGAGCGTATAGAGCCCTGGCAAAGGGAAAAATCACAAATCAAGTAGGTATGAAATAATCCTGAAACATCAGACACCTCCCCCACATATGTTTAAATTATACACCCTAAGCATAGCTTGCTGAAGAAACATCCCTCAACATAAGCATTGGATGGGGTGGAAAGGAAGGAGAAATTACATATGAGGGCATTCTTAAATAGCATTGAAATTCAAGATGGTAAGCGATCTGGTAAATAGAGATTATTCATCAAACTCTTCAGTATATTTAGAACAGTGCAAATTTGCGCTCATTTACTATTTGTGACGGGATTAAAAAATTAAGCCCACAGCAGGCAGTACTGTGAAGCAGAATTTGATAGACATAAACAAGAGCCCAACAGACATAATTTGGGGCTTATTTACATGTTGCTACATAACACTGTCAAACAGTATCTGTACTCACTCCTGTAACCCTGACTCACATGACCTGTCCTGATGAAATCAACAGGGCTACTCCTGAGAGTAAGGATTGCAGGATTTGGCCTTAGTCATTAAAGGGTAATAGACTACACAGAATAGTAGCAATTACCTTCAGGCAACAGACTATTTAAGTAAGATGTTTATTTGTGGAATTCTAAGGATCCTGTCAGTAAGAAACAATGCTCTCTGGCTCCTGTTGAAATGAGATTTAAAATTAGTTGGAGAAATTTTACCTGTTAAAGAAAGACACTGTCACTGGATGCCCTATTACCTACAAAGAATTTCAGTTCATTTCACTAATTTCAGCTTCCAATGTGTCTGACCTACCACCCTCATTCTGTTCCTCCTTTTCCACTCCCCAAGCTTTCCCCCCCCCCCCCCCCCCCCCCCCCCAACACACACACACCA
Source organism: Trachemys scripta elegans (assembly GCF_013100865.1). Lineage (NCBI taxonomy): Eukaryota > Metazoa > Chordata > Testudines > Emydidae > Trachemys > Trachemys scripta. Next base: position 83,415,255 of record NC_048300.1, on the reverse strand, counting down.
AATTTAAACTGAGGCAGGTGGGAAAAATTCCCATGAAGTATTCAGGTCAGAGAATAGAGTAGTTGGCAGGGCTGGCATTGCCACTTGCCTCCCCTCCCTCCCACACGTTCCTTCACACACTGCTAGGGGTCGCAAAACTATGCATTTGTCCAAGAGATTTTTCTTGGTAACATGTCATGATGATCAGTTGGCAAGAGCAAATGGGACAAATACCCAGTTTTGCCAAAAAAGTTGGGACTGTTCTGGCCAAAACGGGACATATGTCACTGTACTTAATCATGTCCTGATTTGCTGATCAGAAAAATAAATAAATAAAACCTGATTTATGGGCCACTGAGACAGTTAAGACAGCTGTTTTTTGGCTGGTAACGGATGCTGACCATATAAAACAATTAGGGCCTAAACTCTAGATGAACCGAGTGTCATAATTCCTATGATGTATCCCCCCAGATCATTGACTGCCAGAATTGCTACTGACTTCAAGAGAAATTGCGGGTGCTCAGCACGTCTCAGGATTCAACACTGAATACTAGATCTGATCACAATTTATTAAAAAAAAAGTTTCAGACAAATGTTTCCATATTTTTCATCAAGCTTTAATTAGTACATTCAAGGGAGCACAGCTCAGAAATTACTTGTTAGTGTGAAAATGAAAACTCAGTTTGATCCCACAGGCCTTCACATAGACTGTTCTGCAGAATCCAGTTCCAATTGTCCTCTCACACATCCACTAGAGAAGTCTTCTGGCCAGAAACTTAGCCATACATCCACTCTTTCCAAGGGCAGTTAAAGTATGAAGCAGATTATCCTAGACTTTCCTAAATTTGAAAAGGATGTATAACCAACAAATCTATTTTCCAAAGACTCAAATGATAAAGAAAAAAAACTGCTGACGCTGGTGCTTTGATTTTTCAGGAAAATGTTGGATTATCTTTAATAAGAGAGAAGCTTGGCTAAAATCTCTTTATCCTAAAGATTATGTTAGGAAGAAAAAATACATTTTCCCCACCGACTTATTTCATCAACTTTGATAACCTTTAGTGCCAGTCTTTTATTGATAAACATCAACTTTTCTAACCTTTCCCCTTCAGCACTTGTAAGCACAACTAACAACATTGGGGTTGACACACCGGTAACCTCATCCCAATCCATTGTCAGAACGTGGTTTATAAAAATCAGAGTTATGATAGTATCACATTTTCCAAGTCTGTATCAACGAGCTGTGCTCAGTCAAAAGGAAAATAGAGGGAGAAACTCAATGCTGAAGAACAAGTCTGGGTTTGGGGGAGCAAAGCACCAGGCAGCCTGGGGGAGTACAGAGAAGCAGGATTCTGCACAGCAGACCTGGTTCAGTCATTATGCAGGAGTTACTGGGAGGAATTCTATGGCCCCTGTGTTAAGCAGGAGATCAGACTAGATTATCACAATGGTTTCTGCTGGCCTTAAAATCTGAAACAGTAAAACAGAAAGCGAAGAGTTAATGTGTCATAGACTCAGACTTTATTTCCTCCTAGTTAATCTTCTTATTCTTGGTACTTTGGTGTGTGTTTGTCTGTCAAGTAAAATAGGCATAGCCTTTGTTTTCAAGGAGTGCTGGGACATAGCTCCCATAAAAGAAAAGGAAAGTACCAGAGCTCAGTGTTGCCCCTATTTTGAAGATATTAAAAAGGATACATCATTTCCCGTCCATGGTTGCTATACATACAAACTCATATCCCAATTAAGCTTGGTCACAATCAAGTGCACTGCCTCAGTACATAGGCCTCCTGGGCCTATTAGCTACTGAGGACTAGTCTTCCCTATTTCAAGTCTTTTAACATTCATAAGGACCAGTTATTAAAGCAATACATCTCTCAAAAATACACCTTTCATAAAAGATTAGGTGATAATTTATGTGTGAATATTTTAAGATGGAGAAATTAATCAGACATTGCAAATCCTTTTTGCTATTTCCCCCTTTACATTTAACTTACAACTAGAGATTTTTCTTGGTAACATGCCAGTCATTTTCATTTTCCCTAGCCCTCACTAGAAGCTGTTCAGGCTGAACTTTTTGTTCATTCATTTAAACTTTCTGCACTTTCATAAGAGCCAAACTTTTCTCAAATAAAATATCTTCTATGACCCATAAAAAAAAATCAATAATATATATACTAAGAAGATGAGAAAAGCCACGTTTCCTAGTATTACTTATCCTTGGACAGATCTATATTCCTCTAATTGTTTTAAACTGGGAAGAGAATGGAACATCTTCAACTCTATCAGTAGATTTGTAACAGGGTTTTGCTTATACTCAGAACTCCGCTAACAATTAACTCTTCAGTAACCAGAGAGAAAACAGGTCTCACACACATTCCTCTGAACAAAACCATCAAAGTCTGATTGACAGTACAGTACATTTATATTTGGTATTTTTAATCTGTAAAATAATTGCACCAATAGTGTCCCTGGCTGGACCCTGCCTGCATCCGGGCCGGAACTGCAGTACAAAACAGAGCGAAAGCTAGGCCAGAGCACCACAGCCACCGCTTGCCTGCCTATGCAACCAGCAGCAGTAGACACCATGGTCTTTCTCCTGATCCTCCTTCATCTGGGCCAGTTAGAAGGAGAGGCCATGACCAGCTTCAAGCAATACTGGCTATTCCACATCCCCAGCAGCAGAGGTTCTCTCCTGCCAGAGCCATGGTTTCATCTGGGCAGGGACAGCATCAGTAAGAGCAGCCAAAACCTGTGAGTTAGGTCTAATGGGAACGTGCTGTCTTTGGGTAAATATTTCCAATTGTCCAATAACTGGCTGAGGGAGCAAAAATTCATTGGCCTGGGAATATCATTCCTAGGCTTGCAAGGGTGTGTATTTAAATGAATAGGTGTGAATGACCTTTGTTCATACTTTTTCAACAGACCTTTTTTCTTGTGTTTCTCTCTCTCTCTCCTAGGAGTAAACCTGAAACATGTATGTCTAACTCTGGGGCAGAGGATATATTGGGGGGAGGGAGGGTGTTAATTATAAAAAAAGGATTTTTTAAAAGGTCTGTACCTTTAAGAGGACATTGCAGTTTAGGATGAGTGAGTTTTTCTTTCTGGGGAAGAGTAAATAAATAAGAAAGAGGCTGGTTAGAAGATTACTGGTGTATTAGGCAACCCAGAAAAAATAGGTGTCCAATGCAATGTTGTATATTATTAAAAACATAGCGATAGTGTTTGTAAATTGCATATACACAGCAGTAATGCCGGCAAGATCAGAAGCTGATACTTATGCTGAGTGTCCTTTATAGCTCTAAGTCATAATGAGAAGATGCACTGACAAGCAGAAGCTTCTTTCTGGGAAGAGTGTGTGAATTCATACCATCAGTCCATTGCTGTTTGGGAAATGTAGTTTAGTAATTGAGTGGCCATTTTATTGCAGGTTCTGTTGCTTGTTATTGGTTAAATTCAAGCAGGTGGCTTTGCTAAGAGACTGCCTATATGAAACTGTTTGAGATAAATTACTTGGCCTATTTGCAGCATGTGTGGGATCATGGCATTTTTTGTGTGTTTGTTTGTAATGAAGAGGGAGATTTTAAATGGGAAGGGGAACAAAGAAAGGAAGAATTATGCATTGGGTAACTGAAAGAAGGGTCTCCCCGCCCCAACAAGGAATTAGATATAGCCAGAAAAAACATAGGAGTAGGCAGAATCCTGGAATCAATAGCTGCATCTAGGTCTGTCAGTTTTAATATGCATTTGTACTGTAAATTAACAGACAACTCCTCAAATATGGTGGAAGTCGGTTTTGGTCAGGGTTTTTTTTTGTTTTAATGACCTATTTATTTTCTCTAATGTTTAAACGAGATAGCTTTCATATCAATATTCCTAATTATTCAGCCAGTCACATTAACTGCTGGACACTCTATGAAATCAGTAGAAGGCCTTATAAACAGATGCTACAATAATCACTCAGAACACTGTACTAATACTATTGTGAGCCAAAGAGTTTGTACCAGAACTGTTTGTTGTGTTGTTGTAGTTGTTTTTAGAATAGAAAAAGGCCAGTGCCTTCTCTTCTCCCTGATGATAGTAGCGGAGGCAGTAGGAGAAGTTTCTGAGGGGGCTACCTACCACCATCTACGTCACCACATCACCCATTCTGTCTCTCCATCGCCTCATCCCACCTGTGGAGGGAGGTTACAGTGGGGAGAACATCATCAGGAGCCTGTGAGCAGCTGCTCCATGTAGCCAATTAGGCTCCATTAGGGCTGAGGCAGCAATGAAAAGAACAGCAAGCAACGTAGGAGTGGCTCCTACAAATACTGGACTTTTGAAATGATTAGCAGCAGGGGCTGCCATCTTTGCTCCCACAAAACATTGCTCTAGTAGTATCTAGCAAATATCTATTTGCTTTAGGAGGAAAAATCAGGTTTTACTCGTTAACCCTGCAGAGTCAACTTTGCTAATAGGAATCATAGAACTGGAAGGAACCTTGAGAGGTCATCTAGTCCAGTCCCCTTCACTCAAGGCAGGACTAAGTATTAACTAGACCATCCCTGACAGGTATTTGTCCAACCTGCTCTTAAAAATCCCCAATGATGGAGATTCCATCACATCCCTAGGCAATTTATTCCAGTGCTTAACCACTCTGACAGATAGGAAGTTTTTTCCTAATGTCCAACCTAAACCGCCCTTGCTGCAATTTAAGCCCATTGCTATCTATTTGCTATCTGCAATTTAAGCTCTTGTCCTATCCTCAGAGGTTAAGAACAACAATTTTTCTCCATCCTTTTTGTAACAACTTTTTATGTACTTGAAAACTGTTATGTCCCCTCTCGGTCTTCTCTTCTCCACACTAAACAAACCCAATTATTTCAATCTTCCGTAGACCTAGATGTTTTCTAGACCTAATCATTTTTGTTGCTCTTCTCTGGACTTTCTCCAATTTGTCCAGATCTTTCCTGAAACGTGGCACCCAGAACTGGACACAATACTCCAGCTGAGGCCTAATTAGCGTGGAGTAGAGTGGAAGAATTACTTCTCGTGTCTTGCTTACAATACTCCTGCTAATATATCCCAGAATGATGTTTGCTTTTTTTGCAACAGCATTACACCGTTGACTCATATTTAGCTTGTGATCCACTATGACCCCCAAATCCCTTTCCCCAGTACTCCTTCTTAGGCAGTCATTTCCCATTTTGTATGTGTGCAACTGATTGTTCCTTCCTAAGTGGAGTACTTTGCATTTGTCCTTATTGAATTTCATCCTATTTACTTCAGACCATTTCTCCAGTTTGTCCAGATCATTTTAAATTTTAATCCTATCCTCCAAAGCACTTGCAACCCCTCCCAGCTTGGTATCGTCTGCAAACTTTATAAGTTGGGTTCTATTCCATCCCGTGCATCAATAGCTCAGTTTACTAAATTCTAGTTAGTTACACCTTTGTAAAACCCCATGATGGCAGCAAGAATGGCACAGATTTACAGAAGCTTTATTATAGTTGAGGTTAAAGGAGAAGAAAAGAACCAGCTTAACTCTCAGAGCCAAGGTTAAATGTAAAGAACTGGTGGTTAAAAAAATATATAGATATATATATATAAAATGCTTATTCTGTGTTCATTTACAGTAGCCTGTGGCCACAATTTTAGCAAGCCCAGTTATAGCTAATTACAGAAATCCAATATGGGATATACAGATCTTCAATTCTAGGTTACTGGTTCAAATCCAGCCCACGTTCATAGTGGCCAGAAGTCACTGATAAATAAAATCATAATATAATAAAACCTGATGGTTCCATAGTAGGGTTTAGAAATGTGGAAGCAGCAATGGGGGACACTCAGGACCAAGTGATGTGGAAAGGAAACTCTCATGGGTCCATGATCCAGCAAATGAATAGCACAAGAAAACCCCAGGCAGGCCCATGTCTATTTCTAAATGCTGCTTGCTGTCTGTGATGACATCAGCTAAGTGATTATAGCTGCCTTATCTCAGCTGTATTGGGAAATGTCACTCATCTGTATGTAGCAGTACCAAATCCAGCAGCAATTCCCGATCTAGCTTCGCCACAAGGGCTTTCTGGCCTGTCCAGGCCCCATGCTTTGGATTGTCAGGTCAATCACAAATATGCACTAGAGACCTGGAGGACAACGGGGAGGCTAATAGATTTGGCCAGGGAGAAGATGTTGATTGTAGCTGGAAGGGGATGCATGCAGAAGAGTACTGGCTCTCCCCTAGGCACTTCTTACACAGACTCTCTAAATGTATAAGGTCATCTCTGCTTGCACGTGCAGTCTGTCTGTCCTGTGCTTGCTATGTGGATGCTGGCAGGGCAGTCAAGCTTGCATTTTTTCACCAGCACTAAATTCACATGGAACACGTAACAAAGAAAAAAATTCTTTCATTTGATGCCGTTAAGCATTAGTTGTCTCAAATAGGGTATGGATGCCAAGCAAAGACAGATTTAGATGAGGAACCTGCAATAGTTTTCATGTGCCATATCTTCCACAGGAAAAAGTCTTTCCTTCTGGTGACAGCAATGCCATATTGGTGTCACATGCCTTTTTATGCTTGGTCAAATCTGTTGACATTTACTTGACTAAAAAGGAATAGCTGAACAGTTCAAGGAAGGGTTTTTTCAATGTTAGTAGAAGCCTGTGGCAATAGATACCTGGAAAAAATAATGGACTATGCAGTATGTTAGAAGAGTAGAGCCAGGAAGCACTGTGTGTGAAGGCAGGTCCATGGTAGAGTCAGCTACACCAGGGCAATAGCTAGCTCAGTCAAAAAAAAGTTTGAAGATACTAGAATACAATATAGAAAGCACAAATGGGAAAGTTTACTCAGAAGCATGATGACTGTAAACTTTTCCTCCTCTATAACACTAATGAAATGTTTTCATTTCCCCTCATCTAGACTGGTCTAAGTCCTCTGAAATCAACTAATTGTATGCATGTAAATCTAAACTGTGGGGCTGAAAACCACCATGTTGGGGGTTATTTTTCTTATAGCTTCCGAGTGGAAAGATGCTGTTGCCATGTCCAGTGGTAGCTGCAGGCAATGGTGAACCCAATTGTATTATGAGCTGACTTGCAAGCTGTAGGTTGTGGCATCGCCAGCCAGGTTCCATGACAAGGTTCTGTCTGGTAGGAGAGGAAGTCCTGGTTGTTAAGAGCCAGCAGGGCCACCCGGGGGCGGGGGAAGGGGGGCAAGTGGGGCAATTTGCCCAGGCCCCACAGGGCCCACCCCCCGAGAATATAGTATTCTATATTATTGCAACTTTTTTTTATGGAAGGGGCCCCCGAAATTCCTTTGCCCCAGGCCCCCTGAATCCTCTTGACGGCCCTGAGAGCCAGTGTCTTTAACAAGTCATAGCCCGTCCAGAGGGAGATAGGGTTTGCTGAGGTGTGGCTACACAATTGCCCAGAGAAATGGGCAATTAGCAAAGACACATAATCCTGTCATACACACTTTCAAATGTGCCAAAGACTGAAAGGTTTGGTGCAAACTATGTTTGCTTTGCCTGGAATGCTGTACTTTTGTCTACTGCCAGGGAAGAGCAGAAGAGAGAGTAATTACCTGGCTCAAACACATGGATAGGAGTATGGGAGTTCAAAAGAGCAGGTTGCTATGATTGTTAGTCATGCTGTGTTTGAGGTACAGTAATGAGAAGTCTGGAGGTGAATTTTAAAAACATAAGCAGGGTATATTAAAATCTAATTAATTCAACTACAAAAATGTGAGAGCTGGAATCTTCTCTGTGCCTGAGACACCAGTTCAGACTTTATTCACAGAATTTCAGTTTTCAAATTTCTCCAGCATGATAACAAGCAACAATGCAATACACTAATGAAAACACACATTAGAAACATTACAGTGCTTCCTTAGGACAAACAGTCATTGCTTGACAAGTGATCCTGAGAGCAGGACTTCTATCACCTACCTACTTTGTATATTAATACCTAGCTCTTATATAGCATTTTTTATGTCCATAGATCTCAAAGTGCTGTACACAAGAGTTCAGAATCATTCCCCCTATTTTACAGATGGGGAAACTGAGGCACATGCAGGGAAGTCACTTGGCCAAGGTCACCCAGCAAGGCAATGGCAGAGCCTGAAACTGAACCCAGGTTTCTCAAATCCAACGCCACTAGACCAAACTGCCTCATCTAGTGGGTGTTGCATACAACACACCTGCCCAGTACTCTGAAATTGTAATTTGAATTTAAAAAAAATATTCACAATACAATAACCAACAAAATCATACCAGTTCTCATCTACAGATACAGCCCATCTAGAAGCTCTCCTGAGCTATGGTTAGCACATTAGATCTAATATCTGCATGCCCTGAAGATTAATTTCATGGTTTCATTCGGTAGGAACACTTAAATATTTGCTGATGCCATTTTGAAGAGATCTGGAATTTCTCAATGAGAAACTGGAATTTCAATCTCTGAAGACATCTTAATACCTCCTGGATAACTATGTATCATCTGAACCTTATGTATCACCACATTATTTAGCTGTGTGCTGCCACAAAGTTTTTATTGGATCATCAAGGATTTTCTTTATTTTCCTTGGTAACCAAGTTTCTCTCTCTCTCTCTTCTTCACCTACCATTCTTAGGGACTATTGATTACACCAGGGAAGAAGATACTTGGTGTATTGGCTCACACTCAAGTGCCTGGGTTTTTCTAGGCAAGCTTGAAAGAGGATCACTATGTATGTATGCTGCTCTCCAAAAAATCACTATCAATGTACTTATACTACTTACCAAGTATTTCAGCACCTCACAGTCATGAGGTGATTTTAATCCTCAGAACATCTGGATGAGGTAGGGATTTGTAATCCCCATTTTACAGAAGATGAACTACTTCACCTACTTTATAACACTGCAGCATGTTTCTCAGCAGCACAGGCTACCATGAGCACATCACACCTCCGCTCCCCTCATGAGCTTCTCATAGAATATCAAATTAAGTTCAAGATCTCTGTCCTTATCTGCAAAGTGCTCCAGGAGCTGGGCCCAAGATATCTAAGAGACTCTCAAACTATGGGATGAAGACTGTGGTTGACCCCTCTGGAACAATGGAACTCTACAATGGGTAACGTTGGTCTGTGCCGGGAGACAGAGCTTTCTTGGTGGCCAGTCCAAGTTTGTGGAATGTACTCCTACAGGAACTCAGGACCATCACAAACCTCACCACCTTCCATGCCAAGTGCAAGGCACATTTTTTTTACCTTGCCATCTCTAACATAAACACATAGTAACATGTATATTAAAAACAAAAACCCTATTAAAACAAGAAACTCCTTTGCAAGTGCTTCTCCCCCTGAGGAGAGGATGAGAGAACAAATAACATGTGGCAGCTGTGAAGCCATATTGCTTAAGGCACGACTGGAAGGTTCTCAGACGCTACAGTGGTCAGTATGGTAGAAGAATCTGTACAGAATAGAAAAATCAGGCTAAGTAACCAAAGTAGCACAGGAAGCCTGTGTCTGAGCTAAGAATTGAACCCAGCTCTCCTGAGTCCCAATGCAGTGCTCCATCCACAAGATCATCCTTTCTACCCTTATGATGACATTTTTGTTTGATATCATACTGTTATGCAGATAATATCAATGAACATCGTTAGTGTTAGCCCCTCTCTTTCACTATGACAGAGTTTGGGGACTCTAGCTCATTCTGTCTCTATGTTGTTAGGCTTCTCACTGTCGTCTGGCTATCAGCACATCACAGGTCCTGATCCCATGGATGAGGCATCACAAGTCAAGAACACCAATAGAAAAGGATCGGAATACACCAACTCTTGTTTAGCTGCTCCACATGCGATGTGGCATTCCCATGACCCAATTTTTCCTTCTTGTAACAATTCAGTCAGTGATTTTGCTACAGTAGGCAAGCATGAAATGAATTTTCCACAATTGTTTACCAGTACTAGGAAACCCTACAGCTCAGGAACACTTGTAGATCTCAATGTTAGTCTGATTGCTTGTGTTTTTTTTCTTATTTGGGCAAATTCCTTTAGCATTAACACTGAACTCTATCTAAACTTTTCCTTTACTCACAATTCATAGTCTTGACATCTGCTTATGGCTGCTTCAAAGTTAAACAAGAATATTTCTGCTGCAGTTTCTTCTATAACTAAGATATTGTCTAAGTAACAGAGGACCCTTTTTAGCATTTGCATTATCAGGTCTGTAATGCTCCCCATTACATTTTATACAACTTAGCCATAAGAATAAGAGAATCACCCATGAGAATGGCAAAACTGGCAGAGTAATTAATGAGTCCCAGATTGGGGTTATCCTTACACACCCTGAGTAATTCTTTACTACACAGGTAGTCCTATTGACAATAGTGGAATGACTTGTGGTGTAAGGTGCTATTCAGTGGGAGTTCGGATATACCAATCTGGCCCCAGCTTTACACTGGTAAGGAGTTAATCAGTTCACTAAAGACTCAATTGTGCATTTACAATAAGAATGGCTGTACTGGGTCAGACCAATGGTCCATCTAGCCCAGTATCCTGTCTTCTGACAGCGGCCAATGCCAGGTGCTTCAGAGGGAATGAACAGAACAGGTAAACATAAAATGATCCATCCCCTGTCCCCCATTCCCAGCTTCTGGCAAAGAGAGGCTAGGGACACATTTAAGGGATCAAGGACAAATCTAGAAATGATTGTGTTTTAGCAAGCATAATCCCTCCTCCAGTTCCTTTTGCATGTCATGCTCCACATTGGAACTTCTTAAATTGGGAGCTGCACCATGAATCCCCAAAGAGTACAAACAAACAACAAACAAGTGCAGAGTTTTGTCACTGGTTCTGCCAGCTAGCTATTTGGTTGCCTTGAGCATGATGACGACTTCTTGTTCCTTGCGAACAGAAACTCAGTGTACCCATGTAATTGTTATGGAATGGCAGAAAGCAGTGAAATCTTCCATGCTATGTGCAGTGCATTCAAAATTATTTGCAACATCCAGAGTTCTTGCCTAAGACAAATTTTCCTTTTAGTAATTTCCTACAAAGCTCCGTGTGGCTAATTCCATACACAAAATTGATGTCAGCAATTCTTCTAATGTAATGCCAGACTCAGTTGTGGAAGCCAACCTTTTTCAGACATGCTATAAATTCAAACAACTTTTCTCCCAAATGTTGTCAATAGCCATGGAAGCTATTACTGCACCTTTTGGCTGAGACATTGTTCATAGCCAAATAAATATTTCTTAATACCTTAATGGCTACATTAAATTGCAGCTTGTGCTTTTTTCCCCATGGAAACCAGCTCTTATAGCAGGGTGAATATCTTCAGTACAATGGTTGACAGGAACACACATCTTTTCTTGCATTCTCCATTATTGTCTGTATGTAGAAAGCTCCACATATGTGCCAAATTCCTCCGTAGCATCATCAAAGCAAAACCCCCCTCTCTCATTTAAGAGGCGGCAAGTTTTTTCTGTATTTATTTTCTTTCAGAGACTTTTCAAAACACCATCTATAACATTCTCATTGCCAAATTGATGTGTTTGAAGTATAAGCAGAGATGGAGTTGAAACTATAGGATGAAAACTCTAAATCCAAACAGTTTCGAGGTGTGGGGCTGTTCAGAATGTTAACTCAGATCCTGATTGCTTTCCTGGGAATCACATGCAACATGTGCCAAAACTTGGGAGGGCCCATAAATGGAACCTCAGTGGGCATCTGTGCATTTATCATTTGAAGCTACATTCCTGAGTGGTGCTATCGATTATCCTCACTGTGTAATTCAGATATTGCAATGTTATTAGTGTAAGTCACCATGCATATATGTGCACAGCAGAGAGTGTTGTTCCATCGTAAGCTAAAGGGTTATATTTAAAGATGGGGTCCAAGCTCCAGAGAGAGAGAGAGAATGTATATAAGTGTAAATGTTTGTGTTTTTTCATCACTGAATTAGCTTCAGTTTCATTTCAGCCAAGATGCTGAAGCCCAAAGAGCTCCTTCCAGCCAAAATTTGCAATGGGAATTTATGCAGAGCCTCGAGAGTAATAGGTTGTTTTCTTTTTTATGTCCCTCAGAGAAATAATAGAGATTTGACATATATCATGTTTAATATATTTTGCTTTGCAGCAAAATATATTTGTAAATATTTTCTCACTGCAGTATTCAGTTTAATTTAAGTCTGACCTTAGTCCAACTTGAAGAGGGGAGAAGGATGTCCAACAGTAGGACAATATTTTACTCTGTAAGGATGTGTGTGTGAGCAATTCCTCACCACTAAGGGAAGACTTCAGCAATACCATGGTGTGGCATTGGCTACTGTTCTGAAGGGCCATGGAAAAAACCTCTTTGGTTGGAAGAGCAGTTGTTGAGGTGAGTTCCTGGGAATGGAGTGAGATGGATGAGTGGCAGTAGAGGAGGACTTATTATTTAGCATTTAACATCTTCTCAAAGCCACACAAACATTAGCTATTGAATCCATACAACACCCCTTTGAGGTAAACAGTGATATTTATCCCCATTTTGTAGTTGGGGAAACAGACATAGTGAGGTGAAAAAGGTGAGATTTTCATATATGCCAGGGAGTTAGGTACCCAAATTCCTTTGAGTTTCAATGCAAGTTGTGCATCTATGGTGTATACAAATTGGGAAGTATCCTAGGCCTGGTCTACACTACGGGTTTAGGTCGACTTTAGCAGCGTTAAACCGAATTAAGCCTGGACACGTCCACACAACGAGGCCCTTTCTTTCGACTTAAAGGGCCCTTTAAACCGGTTTCTTTACACCACCTCCGACGAGGGGATTAGCGATAAAACCGGCCTTTGCGGGTCGGAATTGGGGTAGTGTGGACGGAATTCGATGTTATTGGCCTCCGGGAGCTATCCCACAGTGCTTCATTGTGACCGCTCTGGACAGCGCTCTCAACTCAGATGCACTGACCAGGTAGACAGGAAAAGACCCGCGAAGGTTTGAATTTCATTTCCTGTTTGCCCAGCGTGGAGAGCACAGGTGACCACGCAGAGCTCATCAGCACAGGTAACCGTCATGGAGTCCTCCCAGGATCGCAAAAGAGCTCCAGCATGGACCGAACGGGAGGTACGAGATCTGCTCGCCATATGGGGAGATGAAGCAGTGATAGCTGAACTCCGTAGCAGTAAAAGAAATGGAAAAGTATTAGAAAAGATCTCCAAGGCCATGAAGGACCGAGGCCATAACAGGGACACACAGCAGTGCCGCGTGAAAATTAAGGAGCTAAGGCAAGCCTACCACAAAGCCAGAGAAGCAAACGGAAGGTCCGGGGCAGAGCCGCAAACTTGCCGCTACTACGCGGAGCTGCATGCGATCCTAGGGGGTGCAGCCACCACTACCCCAACCGTGTGCTATGACTCTCTCACTGGAGAAACACACAGGGAAGACGGTTCGGGGAACGAGGAAGATGACGATGGAGGTACTGTAGGTAGCTCACAGCAGCAAGGAAGCGGAGAAACCGGTTTCCCCAACAGCCAGGATCTGTTTGTTACCCTGGACCTGGAACCAGTAACCTCCGAACTCACCCAAGACCCTCAGGGCACACAGGAGACCTCTGGTGAGTGTACCTTTGTAAATATTTGTAAACATTACACATGGTTTAAAAGCAAGCGTGTTTAATGATTAATTTGCCCTGGCAATCGCGGCCAGTACATCTACTGGAAAAGTCTGTTAACGTGTATGGGGATGGAGCGGAAATCCTCCAGGGACATCTCCAGAAAGCTCTCCTTTATGTACTCCCAAAGCCTTTGCAAAAGGTTTCTGGGGAGGGCTGCCTTATCCCGTCCGCCATGGTAGGACACTTTACCACGCCAGGCCAGTAGCACGTAGTCTGGAATCATTGCATAACAAAGCATGGCAGCGTATGGTCCCGGTGTTTGCTGGCATGCAGACAATATCCATTCCTTGTCTCTCTTTGTTATCCTCAGGAGAGTGATATCATTCACGGTCACCTGGTTGAAATGGGGTGATTTTATTAAGGGGACATTCAGAGGCGCCCGTTCCTGCTCTTCTGAACAGAAATGTTCCCCGCTGTTAACCATGCGGTGGAGGGGAGGGGTGAAGTGATCATCCCAGAGAATCGTGTGTGTGTGTGTGTGTGGGGGGTGGTTTACTTGTGTTTGTGCCGCATGTTAACCGGGAAACTGCAGCCCCCTCCTTTTACATTGAAACCCCATTTTAAATGGACAACCCAATTCATCCTTGAGATGGGAAATGCGCTGCTGTTTGCAACCTTTCCCGCATGTTAAGAAGGTTAAATAAGCCAAAACACTGTGGCCTACGATGGCTGCCTGCAAGCCGAAATATGCGACCTTGTAATGAAAGAGTGTACCCATTGTTCCCTAAAATGTGTCTTTTTTAACCACCTCTCCCTTCTCCTCCACCAGCTGCAAATGTTTCTCCTTCGCAGAGGCTCGTGAACATTAGAAAGAGAAAACGTAAGACGAGGGACGAGATGTTCACGGAGCTGCAGATGTCCTCCCACGCTGATAGAGCACAGCAGAATGCGTGGAGGCAGTCAATGTCGGAGATGAGAAAAGTCCAACATGAACGAGAGGAGAGGTGGCGGGCTGAAGACGATAGGTGGCGTCAGCTTGCAGACAGACGGCAAGAGGCAATGCTCCGTCTGCTGGAGCATCAAAGTGATATGCTCGAGCGTATGGTTGAGTTGCAGGAAAGGCAGCAGGAGCAGAGACCGCCGCTACAGCCCCTGTGTAACCAACAGCCCTCCTCCCCAAGTTCCATAGCCTCGTCACCCAGACGCCCAAGAACACGGTGGGGGGGCCTCCGTCCACCCAGTCACTCCACCCCAGATGATCGCCCAAGCATCAGAAGGCTGGGCTTCAATAAGAGTTAAAGTTTTAAAATGCAGTGTGTCCTTTTCCATCCCTCCTCCCCCACCCATCCCTGCTACCTTGGCAATTATCCCCCTACCTCTGTAAGGAACTAATAAAGAATGCATGAATGTGAAAAAACAATGACTTTATTGCCTCTGCAAGCGGGAGGGGAGGGGAGTGTGGGGTGGGGTGGTTGGTTTACAGGGAAGTAGAGTGAACCGGGTCGGGGGGGGGGTTGGAGGGTTCATCAAGGAGAAACAAACAGAAGTTTCACACAGTAGCCTGGCCAGTCACAAAACTCGTTTTCAAAGCTTCTCTGATGCGCACCGCGCCCTGCTGTGCTCCTCTAACCGCCCTGGTGTCTGGCTGCACGTAATCAGCGGCCAGGCGAGTTGCCTCAACCTCCCACCCCGCCATAAATGTCTCCCCCTTACTCTCACAGATATTGTGGAGCGCACAGCAAGCAGCAATAACAATGGGGATATTCTTTTCGCTGAGGTCTGAGCGAGTCAGTAAGCTGCGCCAGCGCGCTTTTAAACGTCCAAATGCACATTCCACCACCATTCGGCACTTGCTCAGCCTGTAGTTGAACAGGTCCTGACTCCTGTCCAGGCTGCCTGTGTATGGCTTCATGAGCCATGGCATTAAGGGGTAGGCTGGGTCCCCAAGGATCACGATAGGCATTTCAACATCCCCAATGGTCACTTTCTGGTCCGGGAAGAAAGTCCCTTCCTCCAGCTTTCGAAACAGAGCAGAGTTCCTGAAGACGCGAGCATCATGTACCTTTCCCGGCCATCCCACGTTGATGTTGGTGAAACGTCCCTTGTGATCCACCAGGGCTTGCAGCAGCATTGAAAAGTACCCCTTGCGGTTTATGTAGTCGGTGGCTTGGTGCTCCGGTGACAAGATAGGGATATGGGTTCCGTCTATGGCCCCGCCACAGTTTGGGAATCCCATTTCAGCAAAACCATCCACTATTGACTGCACGTTGCCCAGAGTCACTACCCTTGCTATCACCAGGTCTTTCATTGCCCTGGCAAATTGGATCACAGCAGCCCCCACAGTAGATTTGCCCACTCCAAATTGATTCCCGACTGACCGGTAGCTGTCTGGCGTTGCAAGCTTCCACAGGGCTATTGCCACTCGCTTCTCAACTGTGAGGGCTGCTCTCATCTTGGTATCCTGGCGTTTCAGGGCAGGGGAAAGCAAGTCACAAAGTTCCATGAAAGTGCCCTTACGCATGCGAAAGTTTCGCAGCCACTGGGAATCGTCCCATACCTGCAGCACGATGCGGTCCCACCAGTCTGTGCTTGTTTCCCGGGCCCAGAATCGGCGTTCCACGGTATCAACCTGCCCCAGTAACACCATGATTTCCACATTGCTGGGGCCTGTGCCTTGTGAGAGGTCTATGGCCATGTCAATTTCCTCATCACTCTCGTCGCCGCGCTGCAATCGCCTCCTCGCCTGGTCCGGGTTTCGCCTTGGCATGTTCTGGCTCTGCATGTACTCCAGGACAATGCGCGTGGTGTTCATAGTGCTCATAATTGCCGCGGTGATCTGAGCGGGCTCCATGATCCCAGTGCTAGCTATGGCGCCTGGTCAGAAAAAAGGCGCGAAAGTAGTATCTGATGGACCAGGAGAAGGAGGGCGGGAGGGAGGGAGGGCCGAGTGACGACATGGCGTACAGGTACAGGAACAGGGAGAAACACAAACAACTGTCACACAGAATGGTCCCCCCAAAGATTAAACTGGAAACCCTGGGCTTAGCAGGCCATTGATTTCACGGAGGAAGGGGAAGCAAATGAACACAGAACAAATCTATTTTTTACATCTTAAGGTGGCAGCCGACGCTGCAGCATGAGTGACAGCCATACCAGTATGACGATGACGGATACCAATCATAATATACCATCATCTGCCAAAAGGCAAGGGGCTGCTGCTGTGTAGCAATGCAGCCCCACGTCTGCCAGCCCCACGTCCGCCAGCACCCAGCATCGCCCTCGGCCTCTTCTGGGTGCTTAGCAGACAATATTGGGCAATTGGCAGAAAATAGTATATTATGACTGGTAACCGTCATCATCGAAACAGTAGCATGTCTGCCCAGGTGGCCATGATTGACAGCCATACCAGTACGACGACGACGGGTACCAGTCATAATATACCATCGCCTGCAAGGGGCTGGTGCAATGCAGCACTACGGCTGCCAGCCCCACGGCTATCACTCATGCTACACCGTCTACCGCCAAAAGGCAGTTAGCAGCTGCTGCTGTGTAGCAATGCAGTCCCACGTCTGCCGGCACCCAGAGGACATATGGTGACGGTGAGCTCAGCTGAGCTGAGCGGGCTCCATGCTTGCCGTGGTATGTTGTCTGCACAGGTAACCCAGGTAAAAAGGCGCGAATCTATTGTCTGCCGTTGCTGTGACGAGGGGGGAGGGGCCTGACGACATGTACCCAGAACCGCCCGCGACACTGTTTTGCATCATCCGGGCATTGGGATCTCAACCCAGAATTCAAAGAAAAGGCGCGAACCGCTTCTCGGCTCGAGCTGTGGCGCAAACGTAGTATCTGACGGCCTAGGGGAAGGAGGGAGGGGGGCCGAGTGACGACATGGCGTACAGGCACAGGGAATTAAAATAAAGAACGGTGGCTGTGCATCAGGGAGAGACACAAACAACTGTCACAGACTGGTCCCCCCCAAAGATTAAACTGAAAACCCTGTTGACGGAGGGAGGGGGAAGCAAATGAATACAGAGAAAATCTATTTTTTACATCTTAAGACGACGGTGCAGCGTGACTGATAGCCCTCGGCATCTTTCTGGGTGCTTGGCAGCAAATACTGGGCGGTGTATGACGATGGTCTTCAGGCCTATTGCACGAGCTGCTGCTCAGGGAAGACTCTGCTAACGTGCGATGACCCGACTTGTAATAGGCCGGCTAACAGTCATAATACACCATTTACTGCCAAAAGGCAAGCCCCACGGCTGCCAGCACCCAGATCGCCGATGAAGGCTACCAGTCTACTGCACCGTCTACCGCCAAAAGGCAGTTAGCAGCTGCTGCTGTGTAGCAATGCAGTCCCACGTCTGCCGGCACCCAGAGGACATATGGTGATGGTGAGCTCAGCTGTGCTGAGCGGGCTCCATGTTGTCTGCACAGGTAACCCAGGTAACCCAGATAAAAAGGCGCGAATCTATTGTCTGCCGTTGCTGTGACGGGGGAGGGAGGGGCCTGACGACATGTACCCAGAACCGCCCGCGACACTGTTTTGCATCATCCGGGCATTGGGATCTCAACCCAGAATTCCAAGGGGCGGCAGAGACTGCGGGAACTGTGGGATAGCTGTGGGATAGCTACCCATAGTGCAATGCTCCGGAAGTCGACGCTAGCCTCGTACTGTGGACGAGGTCTGCCGACTAGAGCACCTAGAGCATTTTATTGTGTGGACATACACAATCGGCTGTATACAACCGATTTCAATAAAACCGGCTTCTATAAATTCGAACTAATTTCGTAGTGTAGACATACCCCTAGAAATAGTTTGCAAGCCCTGTAGTGGCCCCTACAGGCTTCTGTGTTTCAGAAGCAACCAGCAGACTATATATGTAGCTAGGCCTTATGTATTCTACATGGTTAGTAAACATGATTATTTTGACTTCACTGTGCCAATGTGGGTCCTTCATACTACACCTGTGCAAAGAGTCAAAGATAACAACACCTAACTCCCTTAGGTGCTTTTGAAAACTCCATCCCAGTGAGGCCAACTTTTGCAACCTTATCCCAAGTCATGCCATATTTGATGTTTTCCATTAAAGCCCGGTTTCTGGAATCAAAAGATTGCATGAGAATCTCAGCTTTCATTTAAAGAAAAGTAAGTTTCTAGCCCTTGTGGTGTGAAGAAAAGTTTGAAAATATGAAGCGAGTGCATCCTAAAGGCTCAGAAAACTAAGACAAAAGAGAAAAAGCCTCAGCATTATTATTTTTTAAAAATCTCATTTTTAAGTTAATTTCATGAGTTCTGGAGACCTGACATGATTTTTGAATGCTTGAGCTTAGCAATACTGCCATCCTAAGTGAATTGCTCAAGGCAACAGAGCATAACAGTGGCAGAACCAAGAGCTGACTTACTAGACAGCATTGCTTCTAGGGATCAAATATATGTTTCCCCACCTACATCTGAAATGTGATATTCCGTCTAAAATGATAAAGGATTGAATATGTTTTTGGTATGAATGTATATGAATATATAGCCATTCTTCTGATATTCTTCCAATGACTTTTGCATTTTTTTTATATTTCACAGAATAAAAATAAATAGTATTCAAAACTTCTCCTGTAACTGACGAGCAAAAAAATTACATTTGTCAATGTTTTGTTTCCAAAGGGCACAGAACATGCAGGATTCCACTTCATTCCAGACAGTAATCAAGATGCTAAAAAAGCAATAACAGAATGTAGTGGGGAGAGGAGCTTTATTTTCATTGGCCTATTAAAAATTAAGAGAAACTAATAGAAAACGTGTCACAACAGCTGCACCATGTCAGAGCCTGCTAAAGAAAAGTGGAAACTGTAGTTAATCACGTTCATTGTCAACACTATTTTTAAAAAATTGCAAGCAAGAACTAACATCTGCAAAAGTGTTTGTTCTCCGCAGTGAGAAATTACCCATCAATCTCCCTGTGATGTTTTCTGCTATAGTGCAGGCTTGTTATCCTCCCATATTTTACTCAATGCTTTGCAGTGGGGAGGGGAGGAGAATCAATACATATGCATCCTGGAATAAATTCAGCTCCCAAACAAAAGAGAGGCGTTTGTGATAGCCATATTCTGTGTATCAAGAAAGCTACCTGTTACTTTCATGGGTGCCAATTTATATGACAGACCAAGAGATGCTGGATTCTACTGCCAATTAAAGTTGCAGTGTGGTAGCTACGAAACTACCTAAGCATTAATCTGAGCTGCTTAGTGATATGAAACCTAATTTTGCTTAACAGTGAGCATGGAAATAGTGATTCCATGTTCATGAATTATGTTTGTACTGTGAAATCTGAAATCACAGTTTTCAGCAAAGAACTAATTAAGAGCAAGCACAATTGTTCTGTGTCTAGAAAACCTAAGGGTAGACTTTAAAAGGTGAGCAGTGTATATCCATAATGGGATTTCTGTGTTAGCTTTTTCTATCTACCATAACAAAAATATTGTAGATTTCTAGGCCCTAAAATCTTGCCCCTTGTATAAAGTAGGCTATAATGATTTAGAAAAACTGATGAAAATTAAAAAAAAACAACAACAACAGTGGTAAAGGCAGCTTTAAGTAGCTGTGACCTTGTAATATGGGTAATTATATTTGATTTTTCTCTATTATTGAATCCATAGTAGAAATGGACAAGTGTGAAAAGAGAAATGGGCAAAAATCAAAATAGTCAATGGTTCATTTTGGATAAAAATCCCAAAGGTTGGATTCTCATCCATACTTTGTCAGTCAAGAAACTAGGCATGAAGTCTCAGAAGGAAGTGAGATGTCCCTTATTTCCTGGTTACAAACTGACAGAAGAACTGTTAGAAATAAAATAAGCCTTTCTGAATTGGATGACTCATAGGATTAGTTGGTTGATAAAGAGCCTTTCACCTCTAGATCACTGGTTCAAATCCAGGCAAGGTCAATAGGGACAGAAATTTATTATCAGCTTTCAACTCTTCAGTGACTTACCATATATGAAATAATATGGTGGCAAAGTCCAGTTCCCAGTGGAGAAGTGTCCACATCACAGAAACCACCACCATATGTGGCATTAGCGGGCCCCCTTGCTGGCAGTCCGAATAGAGAGGCCAAAGATGGAATGGGCATGAAATTAAACTATATACACATCCTAGAAGTGATCCCTCCAGGGAAGGAATAGAGTATGTTGGCAGAGTAAGCTAGAGCTTGCATTGCTACCACCTGTTCTGTGGATAAATAAAAGACAATCATCCACCCTTCATAAGAAGCGAATACATACAGCGTTTTCAGAACAAAAGAAGTTACCTCTATATTGGTATTTTTTGTTCTTCAGCTCCTAGTCTAGGAGAAAATAAAAATCATCAAAAATCTTTGACTCTGGCTGTATCCTGTTCTTGAAGTCCCTTCACTGGCCTCTCCTCACTTTACACATTGATTGGAAGATCCTTGTCCTGGCCTTCAAGACCCTGCCTGACTTAGCTCCTTCCTACTTTTCTGCTCATAAGAACATAGAAATTGCCATATGCACTCAGACCCAAGGACCATCTTGTCCAATATCCTGTCTCTGATAGTGGGCAGCATCAGATGCTTCAGAGGAAGGTGCAAGAACCATGCAGTAACTAGATGTATGATAAGGTAACCAGCCCCCCACATTCGGTCTCATCCTAATCGCTAATAGTTAAAGACTGGCAAAAGTCCTGATGCAGAATGTTTAATATTCCTTCTAAAGATATTGTTATAAATTAAATGGTAACATCTTGTTAGCTGTATAAAATGTCCAATCTCTTTTTGAATCTTGGAAAGTTCCTAGCCTCAATGACTTCCTGTGGCAATGAGGTTCCACAGTCTAAATAGCCTTTGGGTAAAAAGTATCTCCTTTACAAGTCTTGAATTTTCCACCTTTTAATTTAATTGAGTGTCCTCAATTTTCCACCTGTTAATTTAACTGAGAACAGAGGCTGGGCTCAATACCTGCTATTCTACACCCACAGTCAGAGCCAGATTTTTCCCATTTAGGCACAAAAGATAGTGGCTAGATTCACCCTAAACAGAGAATGTGCAAATGGAGAATTGGGGTGATATGTAAAGAAAAGTAGTATAAATGAAATGTGACACTAGCACACATCATGTTAGATTGACATCTAAATGCAAACTGAGCTCTTTGGAAAGTTTGGCCCTTAGAACATAATTTCCTCAGGGTAAAGTCTGTAATGAGCCTAGCACATCCCTGGCAGTATCTTAAGAATAATGAACAACAGTAGAAGCAGGAAGTGAGAGGCACACAGATATGGGGTGAAGGGGGAGATCAACACACCAAACCATATAGCCTCTAAGCAGAGTAGTCCAGAGGTCTGCACAAAGACGTTTCATTGCCTTCAAATACAGCAGTAGCATAGTTGTCGTCTGTCAGTACAGATGTAAGGGACTGGTCAAAAATGTGCACCAACTACTTCCATTACTCTTATTAAAGGGAGAAGAGGAGAGAACATTACAGTGCTTGGAGGCTGTTAAAAGATCCCCACTCCAGGGTTGGCTAGTAAGAGGACAGGGGCACCATACGAGAGAGATATATATAGCATTGTTGAAGGATACCAAGCAGAAAATCCCATTCAATGCTCCTGTTAAGTATTTCCCCCTAGGTAAGTGTTCCACTTTCTGGACCAGTCCCCAAATCTTCAAA
This sequence comes from Trachemys scripta elegans, assembly GCF_013100865.1. Lineage (NCBI taxonomy): Eukaryota > Metazoa > Chordata > Testudines > Emydidae > Trachemys > Trachemys scripta. The sequence continues at coordinate 83,393,046 of NC_048300.1, read as the reverse complement.
AATCCCCTTCACCACGTTTTCTAGCATCACAAGATTTTTGAGGCTGTATCATTAAATGTATGCAATGTCATGACACAGAGATCCAATTCTAGGGCTACATCATGATGGACACACCCCATGATGATGCAACATCACAATGTTACTTTTCCCCCTACAGAACATAGCATCTCCACACAATTTTGCACAAAGGGTTACTAGCCAGGAGTGTTTCTATATTATCTGGTCCTCCCTCTCCATTTCCAATACAAGCAGGCACAGAGAGCCACAAACAGGCTTTTTCTTTCCCCAGCATTGCCCTTAAAAGTTAGTCTCCTCACCCCCAAACTCTGCCCAAAACATACAGTAAACCTAAAATGATGATAACCTCTGGGAGGTTCACAGAAATTATGGAGATTTATGTCTGAATGACCGTGGCAAGACATTTCGTCTTTGATTGCCAACCACAAACTGGCTTTAATTAATCTCAGAACACAAGTTGCTCTCTGGCACAAATCACTTGCTTCCTGAATGCTTTGATATCTGACAACTTTGGAAAGAGAAATACTTGGTTTTCATCCAGGTAAAATAAGCACCTTAAAAAAAAACCTAATTTACTAGTTCACATAAACACCTTTTTATCATCCAGCGTTTATATCCACTTTTTCTGGGAAGCATTTAGTCCTTTTCAATCTCTCCCTCATTATAATCATTCTTCACATGTTATTGCCCCCTCTCTCTCTCTGGTGTATACGATCATGCTGCCAAGTCCACTGATTTGACACCTCTGGCTGCTGCTATAAACTAGATAGTTTGCCTTCTAGCATCCGACCAGAAAAGAGCAGATCGGGGCATACTCAGTATTTCCTTTGCCATCCCATGCAATATGAGAGCATCAGTGGGCCAGGTCCCAGTGGCTAACAAAGCATGGATAAAATTTGTACCACAACAATTTCCACAGAGTAGTACTCTATGACCTGAAAGATGAGCCAGACAGCACCATACTGTAGATTGCAATGGAGTAAAGGCCTGTTTGTAAGCTGAAGCTGTATATTTCTGGAGTTCCTCCCTCCCATTAGACTATTTCAGTGACTTCTTTCCATGTATGGGTCTTGTTCCTCTGAGGTCATTCTAACCCCAGAGATCACCAATGAGGTATACATCCAAAGAAACAACGAGGACTTAATTCCCATGCTGTTTCTGAGAACTGTGTTCTATACTAACTCTCCTTGTAAAAAAGGACTGGAAAGTCAAAGTATGTGTATGGCTCCCTCCCCTCTTTTCCAGGAGGTCAAGGGTCAGTGATTACTGACTGGGCCATTACGACAGCTTGTTGAAGCGCTTTTATAGTTGAGGGGTGGGGGTAATGTGCAGTTTCAGATTTTTCACAATGGGAATTTTAGCTATGCATGGACAATTTGCAACCCAGCTCCAGAGAATTAGGAGGGAAAGATGGAAAAGTGAAGAGAGGAGAGGAAAAAATGAAGAAAACTCAGTGTTCATATCCAGGATGTCTAGAGGTAGGAACACACTAACTCCATTTTCCTATGAAAGTGTTACTTTAAAGTCTGCAAAACAGACTTTATTTAGATTCATTAAACTTCCCTATGCTGCAACCCCCATGTGCTTCAAGCCTGACATGGAAGGACCAGTTCTAGAGGTAAGTAGGAAGTTCAGTCTGTGTGATGTAACCAATCTTTTACTGCTTTGATGAGACTGACAATACGGGTGCCAATTGGTATCAGCATTGAGATAAAAACTGGCAACTTAGAGGTGAAAATCTCTGATCCTCATGACTAGTCTCAGTGGGCCATCAAGTCCTGAGCCTCAGAAAAAGTCTGCTTCTAATGTCATTATTCCCCTCAAAATTAACAGCAACCAGTAATATATTAATATAAATTAGCATTTTAAATATAAATGTTAGTAAACATTTTTGAATTTTTAGTGAAAAATGGCATTACAGAAATGCTGCTTATGGTGGTTTTGTTTTTAACTATGCAACAAAAACGAAGCTTTCACAAACATGAAACAACCAGGCTTACTGATTTTCTCCCAATCAGGCCGCCTTGAAAGGAGTTCTGCATCACAGCGCTGACAATGAGCACATGTTGGCCTGGAACATTGGCACATGTACTTCCCAGAGACTTAACTGCAACCATGGACCAAAGCCCAGTTTTCAATTGTGAAATGTCCTTATAATAAGGGTACCAAGTACTGCAATCAGGAGATCCTACTATGTCATTTAGAAATTTAAAGCTGGGCTTGTTTCCATGATTGCAGTTAGTTTCCATAAGTCCTTTGTTGGTGCCAAAAGTGTGTGTCATGGGGATATATTCTGGATATGGAGCCATTTTCTCGGTGACATTTTTAAACCATTATTTCATTTTTTTTATTGTAAACGCAACACATGGAATCAGTCACAATTAACCCTTTGAACGTTCAGGTCAGGGGCAGAAGCTGAGATGCTCTCCTTCACCCATCAAGCCATGCCAATCCCATTCTCTTTGTATTCTCTGCCTCTCTCTCCTAGCTGCTAAATGAGACTCTGCCCCACCAGTGTAGCCATCATCTGATCAACCCCTCGCTCCCACAAAGCTTTTGAAGAACTCCATCCCTTCCCAGAAAGCACCAAGTCATCTTATCTCTGCTGTAAGATGCTTCTTCAGCACAAAGCTTTTCTATGGTCTGTACCAGGACATCCTCTCCATGTCTGATAGCAGCAACTTGCCTGAGCTATTCCTTCCCAGCTGGTTCCTGGTAGGAGACAGGGGACAAGAGCTGGCAGGAAGAATAAAGCTGCCCAAGGTCCTAGGCTGGCTGGTTGAGGAGGGCTAGTTCTTGGCAGGAGCAGAGATACGGTGAGACAAGACTAGCTCTGTATTCCTCCAAATGGGAACAGACCTTCCCTCCTCCCCAGTACAGTACGACTTAACGGAGTTCCCGCCCATCAGGAAACTGACTGGTGCAGGTGATATAAAACACCATTAGGATTAGCCAATATTTTGTGCATTAAAATAACATAATACTTTGCCTTAAGGATTATAACTCCAATACTATGGTGCTCAATGTGTACCTCTAGAGATGTCTGAGGCCGATTGTAGCGCCTCTCCATCTGCAAACTCTTATAAAAGGTTGCAATGTTTGTGATCTTACTACATAGACATGCCAAGTCAGAATAACATAGCAACATCACAATGCGGATGTATACATGCCAATTAGTTTGTGGCCTTTGAAACTATATCTGAAGTCAAAGCACCTCATGCATCCTATGTGCCTGGATTCCAAATCTAACAATTGGTGAAAATCCAGATTTGGGATCTGTAAAAGGCATTAAAATACAGATTTGGGTTAGAAAGAAGCAGAGCATTACAAGAAAAATGCAATGCAATATTGTGTAACTGAAGCGTATCTTCATTAGGGAGGAATTTTCTGAAGCAGTGAGAGAGCATCACAGCAGTAAAGGCCAGGAGCAGTCAGAGCTAATAGGAGGGATGCAGGCACAGTCTGGATGAAAAGTTAAAAACCATTCTTAGCAGGTAAGGCGCAGCAGTGGGCAAGCAAGTATATATACCAGTATGGGATAGCACAGAGCGGGGCACTGCTTTGTCAAGCACTAGTACATCACTAAACAGAGAATACATTGGGCCAAAATACACCTAGAAAGAGGATGCAGCTTCACTGAAGTCAATGGAGTTGCACCCGCATACAGCAGTGATGAACTTGGCTTATCGCATTGAGGAGCAGGGATGTTCTGGTATTTACAGACATGTCACTGCCGTGCATGGAGCCACTACTGGGCTCAGATTCAGACATTACAGAAGCATCACTTGGAGTCTCATTGCCCAGCAGCAGCAGCCTCAGCTCCTCTTGGCTGTTGTGCTTTTTATTCCCCAGAGCAGACAGGAGGCAGGAGCAGGTGCACCACTGCCAGTTCTGGTGCTAGCACCGGAGGCAGAAGCCTTTGACAGGGTGTATGCACTGTCCTTTCCTTTCTAAGACAGGCAGAGCGATGGGGTCACTTTCCACCCCTCATGTCCCGCACCAATCCAGATGGCTCTATTGCATTTGCTAGCGGGGTAATAGGGTGCTTGAAAGATGTGTCTTCCCTTTCAATTACATTGCCCCTTCAGCATCATGTGAAGGAAGATAAAATGTGACACAACAGCCATTGCAGTGTCACTGCTGCCTGAATATAACCATGTTGCTTTTTTAAAGTAATGCTTTTAAGGTTTAAGAATTCCCTCAGTGACTGGCAGTTCACAAATGTTCCTTAGCTGTTGCATTAAAAAGAAAAGGAAAAGGGCTAGTCCTTGGGTTTAATTTGCTAGGTGATTCAGCCTCTGCGACTGATTCTGTGTGACTTTGGGTAAGCGACTTAGGGACAGATTCTTGATAGTCCTTTGCGAGTGCAAAGAGTTAGGTTATCACAGAGAAAAACTCCCACTCATCCCCTCTAGCCCGGCAAAGGGAACAGCCACAGTCCCACTCCTTGTATTCCTGAAGCTGAAGGAAGTAGGAGAGTCACAGTAATTCCACGTGGCCATCTAGAACACCTCTTCTGACATAATGCATACATACATACAAGGGGTCAGTCACACCCAGCCCAGGAAGGACTAAAGCCACACCTAAGTCTCTTTCAGGCCCTTCCCTCAGGGCATGACTTATTAATTCAAACACAAAACCGGCAAAGTAATATACTCCCCTGACCAACAACATAACGCGTAGAGGCCCCGAGGCCTTTGCAGCAGTGGCATCCCTCCCTCTGCTCCAGAGCCAGGAGCCACCTGTCTCCTGCAGTTCTCCTCCAGCTAAGCTCTTTCTGCCATTATGGGAATTATCTGACCCCTTCCCAGGTGGGTTTAATAATTAAACAGGGCTGGCTGGCCCCAGGCCACCCTGGTACAGGGTTGACTCAACGTTGCATGGGAAACGTTTACTCTGGCATTTTCTAACTTCTGAGTGCCCGACTTAGCAACCTTAACATTAATTTATAGTAATTCTTTTGGTTGCAATATTCATATAGCTTGTCTCTTGATTAGGCCTGGATCTCTCAAACAACAAGATGCCTAGTCACATCAGACTGAAGCAATCTATATAGTGTTGTAGTACCCTTACGCCCCTTGAGTCTTCTGGACAAGCAATACCTGGATCTCACAATATAGTTAAAGATTTTCTTACTGGCCACCAACTCAGGGTCTAAGATACCATTCATTATTTTATATCCTTTGGTCATACCCATTCTTGTTGGTCTCCTTACTGAACAAAAAAACAGTCCCAATCTTTTCAATTTCTCTTCATATACAAGTTATTCCATGCTCCAGTCATTCTCATCATCTGTTTCTGAACATCTTCTCTTTATACTATGCCCTGTTTGAAATGGGTGAATACGACTGAACCCAGGATTCCAGGAGAGCATATATCATTGTTTTATATACTGGCATAAATAGTATTTTTGGCACCCCGCTGAAGTTTTACAATTTATATACAACTTGGTCATGCCAACTGAATCTGAGGCATCTCCAACAGTAAAAATGCATATTTGTTTACATTATAAGAAATGTTTCATTAACTTACCTCTGCTTTCCTAAACATTTTGCCCTTTCTCTGAGCTCCTACTCATGCAAATAATATCATTTAGTTCAAGTGGACCATTTACCAAAGTGTCACAGAACCAAACAGTCTAAACCACTTTAAAAAATAAAAGGAAAAATTGTCCATATAGGCTAATAATAGTAATTTGCACTTTTCATCTTCAATCCCCTTTAACATCATTAAACTCATACTACACCCTTCTGAGATAGCTATGAGTATTACCCCCATGTTACAGGGGGAAAAACTGAGGCAGGAAAAGCCTTGCTCAAGGTCAGAGAGAAATGATCAGATCAAGGATTAGAACTCAGGAGCTCCCAACTTGTTGTCAACTGGCTACTGTACACTTTTCTCTTTATCATACTGACAAAAGCGGTTAGGGCTACACATTTTGGCCAGTGTGGGAGGCATTAACAGCACTGCTAACTTAAGTCTCTTGACATTTTGTAATGCCTGTAATACTTTACCCCTGACTTGCAAAGCATTGGGGCATTTTGTTAGCTTTAATCAGCAACACAATCCAGGCAATAGCAGGGTTTACTAAAGAAGGTCTTTTGAAACAAATAGCACATAATTCTCAAAAATGAAATGCAACTCCTTTAAAGGGATCACCTTGAGAGTCACACATTAACACTGGTACATTGCATCAACCTTCACGCATCTCCACAGCTCGTCGGCTCTCCACTTTCTACAAACAATTTTTTTTAAACAGCTCTTCTCCCTCCTATCTACTTCTTAATTTCTCTCTCCTCCAGTTATTGGCCTCATGACCCAAACTCTATCTGCCTTGTGAGTGATTAATTTATTCACCATACAATGTCTTTAGCATCACCATTTTATACTTCCTTGTATTATTTGACTGTGTAAGGCTATCTTGGGATCCGGTTTGTAGGAAAGGGGGCATACAAAACAGAGATGCTTTGTGATGTAATGCTGCAACATGGTCATGCTTCCAGAAAGATTATTTGTTTTTTTAAGGCCAGTCAGAGGAATATAGTATAAAGGAAATAATGTAGATGGATCAAAAGGACACAGTAGGAATTCAAACTTGGCAGCTATCTCATGTATGTGCTGAATATGTATACCATGTCCTAGGAACCATTCTGCAGGTCAGTCACATTTACAAATGGTAAAGGGAATAAAAGTTTGAATCCATCATATTAGGGAATTGAAATTATTTTGCCTCACTAGACAGCGTTACCTTTTGTTCCACATATTATTCTGCTGGGCAGCATTTCTACTGGGTGAAGAAAATAACCTCTCAAAGGGCAGCCAGGTTAAAAGGTTTAGAAGTTTGCTTCAGATCTCCCTGCTGCTGCATGCATTTACTCACCCAAGTGCTGCAGGCCAAATACAGCTTCCTCTGCCTTGTCTCCTTCCAAGGGAAAAATCCAATGGGAATTTTAGCTTATGTCACAGGCAGGCAATCAGCTCATCACAAAATCTGCAACTACACAGCGGCCTCCAGGCCTTCCTCATGTAAGTGAGCAATGCTACTACCATCAACCTTGGTTACCGGCAGTCCTCCAGTATCGTGTCAAATCTGTGCAGTACCACAAGTACAGCATCCATTGTATTGCCAACCCTGCCTATATGACATGTAGTGCCTACAGAGTCAACGGCTCAGCAGGAGCTGGGGCAGAAGGTCAAAGCCTGTCATAGGACATGGGGCTGGCCTTTCAGGCCCACTAAGCTGTAAGCCCTCAATTTGGAGATCCATGTGCCCCTCCCGCACTGGATCCAGGAATCTTTCAGGGGCAGACCCTAGTAGCGACATCCTTCACCTTTTCCCAGGAGCACGGCATCACCAGCAGCAGCCAGGAAGAGAGAAGCAAACACTCCAAGGCCCCACCTCCAGCTCTCACCAAGCTGAGAAGCCTGTGACATCATCGGGACTCCTTCTGAACCTCTGACATGAACTAGTATCTCTTGTTCCGTTATGTCCTGACCTGCACCCCACTCTGTAGCCAGGCCTCTGCCCACTACCCAGCTCACCTTCCTTATGATGGTTATTGATTGTCTGCATTGCAGTAGCACCCAGGAGCCCCAGACATGGACCAGGGCCCTATTGTGCTAGGTGCTGACAAAACACAGGACAAAAGGATGCTCTCTGCCCCAAAGAGCTTACAATGCAAGTACGCGGTGGAGGCAGACAGACTGACGGGGGTGGGGTGGAGGAAATCAGGCATTTCCCTCTGTCTCTATATGCCCTGACCTGACCCCAGCTCTCTCTGCCCTTAAACGTCTGTCTCCATTGACTCCCCTCCTATGCCCTACCACATGCAGCACCCCTTATCTTCTTATCTTCCTTTCTCCTTATTATCCACTCCCAAAACAAAGCCATAACGATTAGTATTTGAATTAGGATAGCAACAGAGGCCACAACCGAGACTGCGACCCCATTGTGCTAGGCACTGTATGAACACACAGCAAAAGACAGCCCCGACCCCAAAGAGCTAACAATCTGACAAAGGGTGGGAAGGGAAACAGAAGCACAGACAGGGCCGGCTCCAGGCACCAGCTTAACAAGCAGGTGGTTGGGGCGGCCAAGGGAGAGGGGCAGCACCTGCGGCAATTCAGGGGGCGGCAGGTCCCTCGCTCTCTCTAGGAGCGAAGGACCTGCCGCTGAACTGCCACCGCCAATGACAGCTTTTTTTTTCCCATTTGCTGCGGCCAATAACGGCTTTTTTTTTTTTGCTTGGGGTTGCAGAAATGCTGGAGCTGGCCCTGAGCACAGAAAGGTGAAATGGTCACCGGCAGAGGTAGGCATAGAGCCCACATCTCCGGACTCTTGGTCCAGTGTCCCACCCCCACCAGTTTAGCTATTATCCTACACAAAACTCTGCAACTGTATGAAGTGTGCATAGCCAAGCAAAATTACAACCTGCTCTTCTTGTGCATGCCTCATGCTCTCCCCTTCTTTACCCTCACCCCTTATTTTGGTTGTCTTCACTGTTATTTTGGATTCTAAGTTATTCTGTTAGGGGCCAGATCTTTCTATTTGTTCCACAAGGTGCAGAGCACATTCTTTTGGGCATTGGTTAAAGAGTCTATATCAATAATTTGTGGGCTAATTTCTGCATTTAATTTTTTTAAAACAAGAACATTTCCAACTCTTTCCAATGCTGAGATAGAATTCAACATATAAACAGATCACTAGGAATGAACATTAGACCTGAAAATCACTGGTATCTGCCATGGCTGCCCAAAATTTGCTAATTGGGCCTGGCAAGTCTGTGGCTGAGGGTACTCCATTTGGGACTGATATATGACATGGGGGCACTGCTAGGATTTCTGTGAACTCCCCTCCTCCATGGTCTGGTAGACTGTATCTGAGCTCCAATATAGTTTCCAGCCACAAGGGAAGAGAGGGCAGCACAATGGAGTAGTTTTCTCAGCTGCACTGCACAAGAGGCTAAAAGGGAGGACCCTGGAACCAACACACCTTGAACTCCCTGTGAGGGGGAAAACAAGAGGAAATATGTTGGAAGAGGAAAACACAATCTCGCTTCCCTCACCATCAACAGTAGAAGCAATGTTCCGCAAGGGATCGGGGAGCGGAAAGGTGAAACCCAGTGAGGAGACAGGAGTGAGGCATCATGGGAGGGAGGGAATTCTTAACCATGGGGAGTATAAAGAGCTGTAGAGTCTGGGGGCAGGGTGGGGGTGGGGAGAGACAGAATGGAATACAAAGGGGAGAGCAGGGAATGTGTGCCCCTTATTCTATTTTATCTATCCCCTTTACTCCTCACCTGCTCAAAGAAACAGACAATGTCAGAAGGGAGGGGGATGGACAATGGAGAATGAACACATAGGAACGAGAAAGAATGAGAAGAAAGGAGATGCCGTTTAAAAAAAATGGAAACACAACAGGAAGAGAGGAAGGAGGTATAATATTTAGAGACCTGCTATTTAGTACATGTTTACTTCTGGAAGTCTAGCTTCGAGGGAAAGGCACTGAACTGGGGCTCAAGACAGCTAGGTTCAGTTCCTAACTCTGCCCCAGATTTCCTGAATGAAATTAAAGTGATCTCTGTGCCTCATCTGCAAAATGGGGATAATGTTGCCTCTCTCCACCCTTCGTCTGTTGTATCTATTTAAATTGTAAGCTCTTTGGGGAAGGGACTGTCTCTTGCCATCGGTATTTAAAGCTTCCTGTACAGTGGGATCCCTCTTGTGGAATATATATAAGAATGAGGAAAATGCTAAAGAGAGAGCTGTACAATTCTTTGCTATTAAGGAAAAGGGCCAGTGAAACAAACAATACATGGGCAATGATCAAAGTTCTGTGGGTTTCTATCTCCATCTTTCACCCCAGCTATCTAAGTCAGTTAACAAGATATTGGATCATTTTGCTTAATAAAAAATCTGGCAAGTTACAGACCATGGAGAAATTTTCGCAGAATCTGAGAGGCCATTTCTTAGACCTATTGCTGACTGCACTCCATGGGTGAGGTTGGGAGGATAGCAAGCTTTATGCTTTATGACAAGGGAATTGTTATGTGGCCCAAGTCCTGGAAATGTTTCCAATTTGCTTGTTTTTTAAATCTCACAGCTTGCATTTCCCCTGAGCCCTACTAACAAGTGCAAAGCAAGGGAGGCACTGACAAGAAACCTATTAACCCAAATGTATCCTTGCTTCAGCTTAGCCAAGAAAAACAATTCACCAGGCCAGCAAACTGAAGTAAAATGTTTCCACCAGGCACAGAACTATTCAGAGGCTGTATGCTACAGTGCCAATTTGAATGAATTAATGGTGGGCTACAGACCTACAGGTTCAGTTTGGTGAAAGGGCGGGGCATGTCTGAGGTGGAGGAGTCTATTGATGAGTATATTAGCAGCAAGGAGGGTTCAGAGAACACCAGCTGTCTTCCTCATGCTCCTCCTCCTTCACAGGAGCCTCCTGCATTTTAAAACCATGGTTATGGAAACTTCCCACATGTTCAAAGACACCATGTTATATTTCTGATACAGGAAAGAGGCACCTTCTTCCTTTCCCTTCTGTTTTGTCTCGCTTCTCATGCATTTTTCCTCTCAGCCATTTCTAAAAGATGAGGTGCTTCCTGATCTCCCAGGCTCAATGGGGTGTCACAGTGAAACAATGCAGGATTGGGGTCCCCATCAATAGGCCTCAGGTAAAGTACTCCCTTGATTAACACTTTCTAGAGAGGCAGTTGTTGTGTTTGTTTTCAGTGGTTAGGGCAGGGATAGTGGGAGTCAGGGATTCTGTGGTCCATTTCCAAGTTCACCCTTGACTGCACTTGCAGTAATTTCTCCATGCCTCAGTTTACCTGTAATGGTCATAATATTAAAACCAACATCTGCCTCAGATGACTGATGTAAGACATAGGACATGGCAACATGGAGTAATGCAAACTATGGGGATGTGACTTCTAAAGGGCACTTACACGTTGCACATTAATTGGTCAGCGTAGACACTGCTGGAGTGCACTAGAAGTTCCCTAGTGTGCTTTCATAGATTCCAACGCCAAAAAGGACCATTGTGATCATCTAGTCTGACCTTCTGTACAACACAGGCCATACAACTTCCCCTCAAAATTTCCTAGAACAGAGCTTTTTTTAAAAACATCCAATCTTGATTTAAAAATTGCCTGTGTTAGAGAATCCACCATGACCCTGGGTAAATTTTTCAAAGGTTATTTATCCTCACTGTTAAAAAATTATGCCTTATTTCCCATCTGAATTTGTCTAGCTTCAACTTCCAGCCATTGGATTTTGTTAGACCTTTCTATGCTAGATTGCCAACCCATTATCATATATTTGTTCTCATGTAGGTACTTATAGACTGTAATCAAGTTACCCATTAACTGTTTCTTTGGTAACCTAAATGGATTGGGCTCCTTGAGTCTATCACTCTAAAGCATTTTTCCTAAACCTTCAGTCATTCTCATGGCTCTTTTCTGAACCTTCTCCAATTTATCAACATCCTTCTTGGATTGTGACCACCAGAACTAGACACTATTCCAGCAGCAGTCACACCAGTCCCAAATACAGAGGTAAAAAATACTCTCTACTCCTACTCAAGGTTCCCCTTTCTATGCATCCCAGGATTGCCTTAGGTTTTTTGCCTCAGCATCACACTGAGAGCTCTTGTTCAGCAGATGATCCACCACCATCTCCAAATCTTTTTCAGAGTCACTGCTTCCAAAGATAGAGTTCACCATCCTGGAAGTCTGATTTACATTCTTTGTTCCTAGATATATACATTTAAATGTAGCTATATTAAAATGCTTGTGCCCAGCTTACTAAGTGATTCAGATCACTCTTTATTAGTGATTGGTCTATCCTCTTCATTATTTACTACTCCTCTAATTATTGTACCATCTGCAAATTCCATCAGTAGTGATTTTATGTTTTCTTCCAGGTCATTGATAAAAATATTAAATACTGTATGGCCAAGCATTGATCCCTCCAGGACTCTGCTAGAAACTGACCCACTTAATGATGATTCCCTGTTTACAAGTACATTTTGAGAAGTAAGTCAGCTTTCAATCCATTTAATGTGTGCCATGTTAATTTTATATGGTTCTAGATTTTTAGTCAAATGTCTTAAAGAAGTCTAAGTATATTACATCAACTCTGTTACCTTTATCAACCAGACTTGTAATTTCATAAAAAAAAAATCACATTAGTTTAACAGGATCTGTATTCCATAAACTCATGTTGATTAGCATTAATTATCCTCCTTTATTTCTTTACTAATTCAATTCCCATGTCAGCAACTCCATCATCTTGCCTGGGATCAGTGTCAGATTGACAGGTCTATAATTACCCAGATCTTCCCATTTATTCTTTTTAAATATTAGTGCAACATTAGCTTTGTTCCAGTCTTCTGGAACCTCCCAAGTGATCCAAGCCGTATTGAAAGTCAACCTTAATGGTCCAGCAAGGTCTTCAGCCAGCTCTTTTAAATCTCTTGGATGCAAGTTATCCAGACCTGCTGATTTCAAACAGCACTAGATTAAAGCACACTGGGGAACATGTAGCACACACCTGCAGGGTCTGCAATTAATGTGCAACATGTTAGTGCACTTTAGAAAGAACACCACTGTAGTGCACATTACCCCACCATGTAGACAAATCCTTAACATTTACATAGATTGTGAGACCCTGCCATGAAAGATACTAAATAGCAGTAAATACAATCTATTTTTATTAGACAAACCTACAAGATTTCTTTGTCACCTTCTCATAGATGCACCCGATTGTGGAACTAGGCTGGCAGGAAGATATGCTGTATCATTTTGGTAAACATCTGGTAAACTATCTTTTCACACTGCTTAAAGTGGCGAGAGAGGAGTCTGGCTTCTCTTGGAAACATAAAATGTTTACCCACTGTGACGGGTTGGATCACAGAAACCCCCTTGGGAGCTGCCACCCGATGTGCCAAGACTACCCCTGCTTCTGTTTTCCCTGCCAGCTCAGGACTCCAGCACCCTGTCTTGCTGAGCCAGACACTCCCGTCTGGCTCCAGACACAGACCCAGGGTCTGAATCACTTGTCCCAAAGCTGCAAGTTTACCTGAAAACAGCTCGCAGTAGCGTGCTTGTCTTTAGCACTCAGATGCCCAACTCCCAATGGGGTCTAAACCCAAATAAATCCGTTTTACCCTGCATAAAACTTATGCAGGGCAAACTCATAAATTGTTCGCCCTCTATAACACTGATAGAGAGATATGCACAGTTGTTTGCTCCCCCAGGTATTAATACATACTCTGAGTAAATTACTAAATAAAAAGTGATTTTATTAAATACAGACAGTAGGATTTAAGTGGTTCAAAGTAGTAACAGACAGAACAAAGTAAGTCACCAAGCAAAATAAAATAAAATGCGCAAATCTATGCCTAATCAAACTAAATACAGATAATCTCACCCTCAGAGATGCTTCAGTAAGTTTTTCTCAGACTGGACATCTTCCAGGCCTGGGCACAATCCTTTCCCCTGGTGCAGCTCTTGTTGCAGCTCAGGTGATAGCTAGGGGATTCTTCATGATGGCTTCTCCTCCTCTCTGTTCTCTTCCCCCCTTTATATATCTTTTGCATAAGGCGGGAACTCTTTGTCTCTCTGGGTTTCCACCCCCTCTCACTGGAAAAGCACCAGGTTAAAGATGGATTCCAGTTCAGGTGACATGATCACATGTCACTGCAAGACTTCATTACTCACTTGCCAGCACACACATATACAGGAAGACTCACAGGTAAATACAGCCATCTGCAGACAATGGGAGTCATCAAGATTCCAAACCATCATTAATGGTCCACACTTTACACAATTACAATAGGCCCTCAGAGTTACATTTTATATTTCTAGTTTTAGATACAAGAGTGGTACATTTATACAAATCAGATGATCACACTCAGTAGATTATAAGCTTTGTAATGATACCTTACAAGAGACCTTTTGCATGAGGCATATCCCAGTTACTTACATTCACTTATTACCGTATTTTCTCTAAAACTGTCTCAGTTACATTATATTGACTTATCAAGTTTTTATAAAACCATATGGACTGCACAACGTCACACCCACCACCTGCTAAGAAGGCTTTTGTTACTTACAATTTGTCCTTTGGGCCGTATATAGAGCAAACACATATTCTAAGTGCATCTTCAGATAATGAAACAGTTTTGAGGCCTTAAAACATGTTTTTTCCAAAATAAATAACAGGTTGTATCACTTGAAGTGATTTTTAATGCTCATAAAAGGCAGAGTTTTGAAAGCCCCAGAGACTGACATTCACAAAGGGCCAGCGTCTGAGCCCCTTACTGTCACTGGTGAGCAATTACTCATATGAGCAATACCACTCAGCAGAGGAAAGGCAGTACTATACATTAATAGAACTGTGCAGGACTAGAATTTCCATCTGTCACAGGGTCCACTCACCGTGAGTGGTGCCTCCCCTTGGCTGTTCTAGGGATTAGCTCTCTTCCAGTACCTTGCGGTCTCTCCACCTATTGTCCTTTATCTCACTCTGCAGACCCTCTCTCGCTCCAGGAGCTGCAACTTCCTCTTTGTGACTCAGCCCTCCGGCCAGGTCAGGTCACTATGTGGTTTCCCCTTCCAGGGTATAGAGGCTCACTTGACCTGCTGTCCAGGCACTGCCACTCTGGCAGTGGCTAGTGAGGAACCTGGGCCCACCCACTACTCCGGGTTCCATCCCAGGGAGCCTAAAACACACAGCCAAGGTCTGTTCAGTCCCCAACCTTGCTGTTTCCTCCCTGGGCTGCTTCCTAAGCTGACCCCCTGGCTTTCTTCTCCACCCTTCTCTTTTCTGGGTATGCCCTTCCCTGAGAGCCTGGCTGCCAGGGTCCTACTCTTTCCCTAGGCTCTCCCCTTCCCTCTCCAATGCACAAAGGGTGGCTATAGATTTCCTCACAACTATTTATGTTGCCAGCTTCCAGCTTTATACTCGCCCAGCCCCCCACCAGCTCAGCTGAGCTCAGCTCCAGCTTCCAATCAGGAGTTGCTTCTCCAGCCTAAACCCCTCATGTGTGGCCTATCTCATTGACTGGCCACTTTCTCCACTTCCTTCACCCTTTCAGGGCTGATGTGGAGTGAACAGCCCATCAACACCATCCCCCACACAAAAAAATTGCATTTCTGACAAAAATTATTATGAATTGTAGAAATGTGAAAATTTCCACAGAACGGAATTTGTCAAAATATTGAACCAAAACAGAAGTTTTCAAAAATTTCTGGAGCGTGGAAGCTGGACAGGCAGGCTCCTGGGGATGGATCCCAGGGAAGCAGACAGCTGAGGAGCCTGGGGAACCAGGCAATGTGGGGAGCTTGGCAGCTCGCTAAGCATGCAGCTGGAGCGTCAGGTAGCTGGAGGTGCCTAGAAGCAGGTCGGCCCATTAGCCAGGCAGCTGGGGAGCTGGGAATCTCAGGTAGCTGGACAGGCTGACTGCAAACCAGCCAGGGCCAGCCAGCCTCCCTTGTTTCCATTGAAAGTTATGATGGAATTGACACTTTCTCACAGAACATTGGACATTTTTTGACCAGCTCTATAAATTAACAATATGGCTGCCTGATGGCAGAGTGCAAAGAGTGGAAGCTTACCCAGCGCCTGACAGCACTATGCCTCCTATGCTACTAGTCCTGCTCTTTTGTAATAACTAAAATACAAACCCACCTACTGTGCTATTCATCTCGCTTTTTTTGTAAGAACTAAAATAAATACAGACTCTCCTCATTTGTCTGGAAAATATTTTCAGGCATCTCAAATGTATTGGGGTATGGGGACAGCGTGAAATTAGACAAACTAAGCTCAGCTTGCAGATTGTTTTTAGTTATCCAGGATCTCAGACTGGGTCCCAGCTGTGACAAAGTCAATGCTTTGACTCAAATTACTTGGAGAGAAGAGAAGAGAAGAACAGCACTGCAGGGCATAGGAGGCTTGAGAGCTCAACTGTGGGTGAAAGCAGGGCAAGAAATGACTTTCCAGTCCTCTGGAGGCATCTTTGCTGATGCAAACCCTTCACATGTAGCATTACTTCATTACAGTATGTCACAAACTGACACGCAAGCGCAAAATGTAAAAATAACACAAGGAAAGCCAATTTGCGTGCCATTGCCCTGTACTTGTTTGCTGGTAAAGCTAACATTTCAGGGGCTCTCCTTTCCTAGGCTTTGGAAGTTGTCAGAAGTTATTCTTCCAGTCTCCCGAGTGCATTTGGACCTACGCAAGCCACACTTTGATTTGGTTAGCTGCAAGAACAGCTCCCCCAGCACTTTTACCAAGGTGCAGGTAGACCCCTGGCTCTTCTACTGCCTTGCTCAGTGCACTTCAGAAGTTCCTTACAGTACATGCCATGCAGCCTGGGGCAACAGCTGATGTGGGGGGAGGGACAGGGGCAGTAAGAACTTTAAACATGTCACAACAGGTAATTCCAGAGCTAGTTCTGAAAGCCAAAGTGACCAGGGCCGGCTCTAACTTTTTTGCCGCCCCAGGCAAAAAAGAAGAGCGCTGCCCCGCCGTACACCCTCCCCCACGAGCGCCGTGCAGCCGAACCCCCCCCCCCAGAGCCGTGCCTCTGAAATCCTCGCCCTCCCGAGCACCACGCCGCCCGAAGCCCCTCCCCCAAGCGCCGGGCCGCGGAAACAAAAAAACCCTCCAGCGCTGCCCCTACAAACCAAAACTAAATAAATACCCGAGCGCTGCCCCGCCCCCCCCAGCGCCGCGCTGCCCAAAGCCCCTGCCTCCCCACTCCGAGCCAGCCCCCGCCCCCCCCCAAGCGCCGCGCCGCCCAAAGCCCCACCCTCCGAGCGCCGGGCCGCGGAAACAAAAAAACCCTCCAGCTCTGCCCCTACGAACCAAAAATAAATAAATAAAAAACCCGAGCACTGCCCCGCCCCAAGGTGCCGCTCCAAGCACGTGCTTGGTGGGCTGGTGCCTGGAGCTGGCCCTGAACGTGACACTCCACTTGGTGGTCCATTTTTCAAGGAAAATCACACATCTGTCTTTACAAGCTGACTATAATATTAACTTATTAGCTGACTCAACTCCATTTTGTGTGAAGGATTGAGAAGGATAGCCTCCAGCTTTTGTCCCTTTAACTCTAATTATCAAGTGTACACCAGACTAAATTCAGAATGAAGTAGCCAGGTCAGGCAATCACTTAAAGTTTAATGGAAGTTAATGATTCATTGATCAAACTCATTTATGTCTAATTAAAGCTTCCCTGCATTGCAAAAGGCAAGGGGTAAGTTTCATAATACACCTCTCTCCCCCGCACCCCCAGCACATGGCAGATTTGCTGCACAAGTGAATGGAAAATCCACAGTGTCTGTCTTTCATGAGTACATGGCTTGGCAACTGCAATGCATATTTAAAGTAGTGTATAATTATTGTAGATGACTTCACCAAATGGATGGGATTTGCAGATGCTGCCAAATACTATCCTGGTATCCAGCTGCACACAGGCAGATTGCAAAGTAAGTGTGTGTGCACCAGCACCAGCTCACAATGATTACGCTGGGGGAGCGTAATAACTAGAGCTGTGTGAGGCTTTCAAGCATGAACCTGAGCATAGCCGGGTGGCAATGACTGAAAGCTTTAGCCTCAGAGGGAAACTTCTGTTTGCATGGGGATTCACCATCCATGCTGCCCACATTTTTAGGCAAAATGGCAGAGCCCTCTAAGGCCGAGGAAGGACGGTGTTCAGTATTTGAGCATAGAAAGAGAGAGTCAAGACAGTTCCCTTAAAATCTGTATCATCATTTATATATAATTTAACACCAACTCTTTGACTAACTCAACTTGCTTGGGAGCTGAAGTATTTTCTTTTGGGTTTGGGACAGTTGTTCTTTCATACCTTAGTATTGTCAAAGTCTTGCATGCATGTTGCAGGCGGTTTGAGGTTGGAACAAGTGAGTCTCTCTCTGGTGAGACAGGAGACTGCCTTGCACTTGGTTCTTCTTGTGGCGTGGCATTCTGAATCTGTTCTAATACCGGTCACTTTTGGGCCTGTGTTTCTTCTGTGTCCTGCGGATCATGTAAGTCTCAGCAGTGTGTTTTTCACTCTCCTCCATGTGGCTGTTGGGGCAAGTCACAAAGAGTGAGTACCCTAAGTCATGGAGAGAGAGAGATGAGCCCCGGTGTGAGCAACCAACAGAAAGGGGCACCAGATGGCGCAAGAGCTAATTTCCAGACCCAGTCACAAGGAGGTTCACCTGAAGGCATCTTGGGGCCTCTAGCAGTGGCTTTTTAAAAAAGGCTCTACTGGTTTATGGTCATTTTCATTCAAATGGTTTCCCACCCTAGAACATACTGGTCAGACTCTTCACATGCAAATCTTATGGCAAGTCATTCCTTTTCTGTTTGGGTATCTCTTTTGTTCAGCCACCAAGAGTGACTTTGCCACAAAAACTACCTGCTCTCCCTTTTGTAGGAGTGATGCCCCAAACCCAATCTCACTGGCATCACATTGTATGGTTGTTTCTTTGTTCACTGGCATTCTGTCTGGAGTGTCTCAGGACCATAAGTGCCTACCTCAGGGCAGACTGTTGAAAACAGGGCAGACACCCCAGCTGCTGGTATGTTCCATAACACTGGTCTACAATTTTTGAGAAGTCGTCTGCTTCAGAGATAAAATGTGCTATTTATTATGTATTTTGATGTGCTGAATTCAAATATGACAATTAAAACAACTGATTGGCTACTGTTTCTAAGATATTTAAGTTTTTACATTTTATGTCTATGTATATTGTGTAGATAGTAGAGTTTTAATCATAAATTGTAAACCTAGGTCTTTTCATGTGTTTATGGTTCCTTTACATGATAATATTTCACCTGTCCTGTTTATGTAACACTTTAAAAATCAGCAAAAGGGTTATATAAATAAAATTTATTATGAAACAAAAGGCAAAAAACTATTATGTACATTGTTCAGTCCTATTCAGTGTCTACTCGGCGCTTCTTGGCTTGTCTCTTGTATTCATTAAATGGAGCATCTCTTGTCACTGTCCAGCAATAGTCTGCAAGCATTGACGGGCTCCATTTGCCCTGATAGCGTTTCTCCATTGTTGCAATGTCCTGGTGAAATCACTCGCCGTGCTCGTCGCTCACTGCTCCGCAGTTCGGTGGAAAAAAATCTAGATGAGAGTGCAAAAAATGTATCTTTAGTGACATGCTGCAACCAAGGCTTTTGTATGCCCTGAGGAGGTTTTCCACCAACAACCTGTAGTTGTCTGCCTTGTTGTTTCCGAAAAAATTTATTGCCACTAACTGGAAGGCTTTCCATGACGTCTTTTCCTTGCCATGCAGTGCATGGTCAAATGCATCATCTCAAAGTTCACGAATCTGAGGACCAACAAAGACACCTTCCTTTATCTTAGCTTCACTTAACCTTGGAAATTTTCCACAGAGGTACTTGAAAGCTGCTTGTGTTTTGTCAATGGCCTTGACAAAGTTCTTCATCAGACCCAGCTTGATGTGTAAGGATGGTAACAAAATCTTCCTTGATTCAACAAGTGGTGGATGCTGAACACTTTTCCTCCCAGGCTCCAAAGACTGTCGGAGTGGCCAATCTTTCTTGAAGTAGTGGGAATCTCTTGCACGACTATCCCATTCGCAGAGAAAACAGCAGTACTTTGTGTATCCAGTCTGCAGACCAAGCAAGAGAGAAACAACCTTCAAATCGCCACGAAGCTGTCACTGATGTTGGTCATAGTTTATGCACCTCAAAAGTTGTTTCACGTTGTCATAGGTTTCCTTCATATGGACTGCATGACCAACTGGAATTGATGGCAAAACATTGCCATTATGCAGTAAAACAGCTTTAAGACACGTCTTCGATGAATCAATGAACAGTCTCCACTCATCTGGATCATGAACGATGTTGAGGGTTGCCATCACACCATCGATGTTGTTGCAGGCTACAAGATCACCTTCCATGAAGAAGAATGGGACAAGATCCTTTTGACGGTCACGGAATATGGAAACCCTAACATCACCTGCCAGAAGATTCCACTGCTGTAGTCTGGAGCCCAACAGCTCTGCCTTACTCTTGGGTAGTTCCAAATCCCTGACAAGGTCATTCAGTTCACCTTGTGTTATGAAGTGTGGTTCAAAGGAGGAGGATGGGAGAAAATGTGGGTCCTGTGACATTGATGGTTCAGGACCAGAAGTTTCATCCTCTTCCTCATCTGACTCAAGTGAGAATGATTCTGGTGCATCAGGAACCGGCAGTCCTTCTCCGTGGGGTACTGGGCGTATAGCTGATGGAATGTTTGGATAAAGCACAGTCCACTTTTTCTTCTTTGACACACCTTTCCCAACTGGAGGCACCATGCAGAAGTAACAATTGCTGGTATGATCTGTTGGCTCTCTCCAAATCATTGGCACTGCAAAAGGCATAGATTTCCTTTTCCTGTTCAACCACTGGCGAAGATTTGTTGCACAAGTGTTGCAGCATATGTGTGGGGCCCACCTCTTGTCCTGATCTCCAATTTTGCAGCCAAAATAAAGGTGATAGGCTTTCTTAACCATAGTGGTTGTACTGCGCTTTTGTGATGCAAAAGTCACTTCACCACAAACATAGCAGAAGTTATCTGCACTGTTCACACAAGTACGAGGCATCTCGGCTCACTTTGGCTAAACAGAAATGTGTCCCTTTGCAAAATCAAACACTGACAAATAAGAGAGCACGACGCTGTATGATTTCTAGAGCTGATATAGGGCAATTTGTTCAGCAGAGTGATGTAAGCTTCGTTATGATTGCATCATCCATGACTTCTAGGAATAACATGATGCAATTCATATCATGTATGATGCAATACCAGCTTCAGATTGCATCATTCATTGTTTTGCCTAAAAAGCAAGTACTGTCCAAACCCAGTCATAGATTTATTCATAGATCCAGTCAAAGATATATTTTAGTAATTTCTGGTTTAAGTTGAGATCCCTTCCCTTTATAACTCACTTATCCTCCGCTATTCCCATGTCAAGGGTCGTATATACTGACCCAATAGCATATCTTGAAAACTAGAGCTAATCAACAATTTTAAGCATGATTTTCGTTCTCAGTGACCCAGAATTAGTAAAGTTTGACTACATTTATTTCAGAAGCATTTTGGCTGTAGAGCAGTGATTAGAGTTCACCAACCCAGTAACAAATGTGAACCTCTGGATCACTATAACAGTCTTACCAGGGAGCCACAGACAGTCCCCTTGGGCTCTCCAGTCTATCTTGCCACCCAGGCAAGCTGGACTTAGTGGTAGTTGGAAGCTATACACCAAAGATCACAAAAGATTCAGGTTACTTCCAGTCCCAAGAGACCCGTAACATACCTCAGATCAATTTGTATCTCAGATCTCCCACAAAGACAATGCTTGTAGCCAATCCTGTCATTAACTAAAAGTTTCTTATCTAGGAAAAAGAAACAAGTCAGTTATTTGCAAGTTAACACAAGTAAGCAAATACACACAAATGAACTGCCATCTATGGTTCCTAAAGATGACAGAGATGTAGTAATCTGTCAATTCAAAATGTTTTTCAGAGCAGACCCCGGGGTAACAATGCTGAGACTGCACCTACAGGCTCCCGCAATCTCCATGGCTCTCTGCAGTGAGTCCAACCAAAGTCAGAATCCCGAGAGAGACTTTACCCTAGTAGGGTGCAATGCAGGTCAGTAAGTACTTACCGTGACACTGAACAACCTTTTCAAAACAAAGTAGATTTAATCATTACCTGGAATACAACATCTCAGAGTTTTTCAGTTTGGATTAGACAGAGAATCTTAAAATCATATTGGTGGAAGCCATAGCCCAATCAATGCTCTGTACAGATCCCAGTGCTCTCTCCTTGTTCCTTTGTCTAAGTCTTAAATGAGAAAATTTTTAATTCCTCTGCACCCTGTGGGTAACAATGCAAAGTCAAATGGGTAAACTGAGACACGTTAATAGAAACATTACAGAAAAGTCCCGCTTTCATCACAGAAAGTATTTTCCATTGTCATGTTTTTCTCCACAGTATCTACAGGTCCTTTGCATTTTGTCTTTTCTGCTTTGTATTTGTGCATTTGCTTTTGCATGAGCTTTGGTGGTGTAGTTTTTCGTTGTATTTCATGTTTTCCCTGTGCTAGTTGGTACATTATTTCTGTGTTTGCTCCACTTATTCTCTGTGTTTGGATGTGAGCTTGTTCACTAGCTTTGCACACGTCTATAGCTGTTGGTACAATTAGTGTCGATTCTCTGAGCATCCGCATTCAGGCTTTTGCATCCTTTGTCTGTATTACTAATTTATCCTGAATTAATCAAACTTTAAGGTTTGATCATTGCATGAGTCAGCCATTTAGTGCAGTTTGGCGATATACTGGGTCTGCCGTTGCTTACCAACCGTGATACTTACCAGGCCCAACAGGCTTGGCACCTGTACAATTTTCCCTTCAGGACAGAAAGAGTGACACAGGGACAGCTTCTTTAAAACAAAGTACGATTTATTTGCCAAAAGGATCACAGCTTTCAGGGTGCATCTATCCTGCATGCTTCTTTCTGCAGCGTGTAATATACGTACCCATGTAGCCCCATTAGCACAGGTATAAACAGCAGCTTAGACAGAGAGACAGGTGAGTAGAGGAAAGACATGCCTGAAGAGTGGTGGATATGTAGAGAACCCCTACATGGCTCTCTGCTCACCCATGCTGTGCCTCCCTGTCTGCATGGTCAGGTTTAAAAAGCCTCCTCCCCTTTTAAAACTAGGAATTTCAACAGATTTTTAGAGCTGGATATATACTAAATTTGTGAGTTTAGTGTCTGGAAATCTGATCTCCTCAAACACATGGTCAGTGGATACTGGTAGATACTAAAATCCTATGAGCCAGATTAAGTCCTGAATTACACCAGTTTATGGTGGCCTAATGCAGAGCTCCCAGTGGACGCAAGTCCACAGACAGAAGATAATGCAGCCCAAAGTGACTGTAAATCACGAACCTCCCCACCCCCACCCCGTCCCATCTTGTTGGGGGACAGCAGATAGCTAGTAGAGTCCTGGAAGTAGGCAGTGCTGGCTGGGGAGGGAGCTTGGCTAGAGTAGCTGGGGGATGTCCCAATTCATACCCACACCCTTCAGGTGTGTCTTTACTCACCAAGGCGGCGGCAAAGGGAGGGCTGGTGATGTTAACCCTGCCTCCCTCACATGAGAGTGAATCCACAGTCCTTACTGATGCAAAACAAGGTGCTCACTTGCCTCTCCCTGGGCCAGCAGGTGTGACTCAATCCTGATCTCTGTGATCCAAGAGAACAATCTGCACAAATTCTATCACAGTACATACTCAGAGCCATCCCTTGGGTAGGATGAATTGGGGCAACCACCCTGGGCCCCGCACTTTGGGGGCCCTGCACTTCTATAAAATCGGGACTGTCCAAATATTTAGCCGTTTGTCCCGCATCCCAACTGATGTACGATCGGGACACCATTTGTCCCTATATTCAGGTGATGTGGCAGGTGGGGAGGTGAGGCGGGAGGCAGGCGAGTGAGCGGGGTGAGGAGGCGAATGGGGGGGTGAGGAGGCAGGCGGGAGGACAGATGGCGAGGAGACTAGCAGGGAGGTGAATGGCGGGTAGATGGATGAGGAGGCGAGCGGCAGGCGGGTGGGTGGACGACAAGGAGGAAAGCAGCGGGCGGACGGGGTGGTGATGAGGAGGCGAGCGGCAGTCAGGTGGGTGTGCTGGGTGGACAGCGAGGAGACTAGCGGGAAGGCTGATTTGCTCCAGGCCCCGCACCCCCATAGGGACGGCCCTGTACATACTGTCTCAGTCCTGTCTCTCACTCCACCTACTTCCTGCTTCGCCCAGGTCACGGACAGCTGAACTATAAATTAACTACATGACTAGTAGGGTTCAATAGTGGCAACACATTAATATAATCAATACTAATACTTCATACTTCCATAATGCCTCCCAGGCCAAAGCCTATACTTACAATGAAAATATACCATATTTCCAATACGCCCTATACGTATACCAATACATTAATTTACAATATACTTTCACATCCCTGAAGCGACAGTGATGAATGTGCTAAGCAGGAAACTAGCCTTACCAGCAACCCCTCCCTGTTAATCTATGACCCTCCAGGGTGGAAGAACAGATCTAGACTCCTGTCCCAGCCAATAGGTGGAGGAGGTGGAAACTCTTCGAAAGGGTTAGACCTGCTCTCTCTCTGGGAAGGTAGCAGAAGAGCAGGATGGGCTGCAGAGCTGCATGGTAAGCAGGAGCAGAGCGAGGAAGCAGGAGCTAGAGAGTTGCTAGCAGTGCTCCATGGGGAGCTGAGAACAGGGAAGCAGGCTGCAGGGAAACTGAGGTGTTACACATGCAATGGCTTAGGAGGGTGCTCCTATCACTCTAGTATACTCCCCTCCAATCTTTCCAAGGAGATGGCTTCTCAATCTCTGCTATGGGCTTTATGGGAATAACTGGCAAATTCACCTCCGATCCACTGGAACATTCATCTTGCGGAGTTTCCCTTGTTTGTGTCTTTTCCCTCCGATCTTCATTGAATACAGTACTCTAGTTTGAATCAAATAAAAAATCATCCATTTCCTCGGTCTGCAGTGCACAGCCGCATTAGCTACTTCCTGTAGGTTTCTTCTGCCTACTGGAGTTTCTGCCAGCAGTTCTCCCAGCAGGTCTCTCTCTGTTGGCTCTGGAGCAGAAATATGCATGAGTTTGACTGGAACCTTCTCCCACTGTTGATTTACTGTAAACAGGTAAATCACTTTCAAGTTGTTCTACTACTACATAAACTAGTGGCTTCCATCTATCTGCAAGCATTTGCCTAGGTCCTTCACACATTCTTAACGTTGGGTCACCCTTCCTGCTAAATTTCAAAACACAGATAAACTGGTAATGGAGGTTGCCTTCCAAAACATTAAAAATCAGTTGTGTAATTCCTAATACAAAGTTCTCCAGTAGTGGTTAGGTACAGCCATGTCGCAATAACATCTGTTTTCTTCTTATCTGGACAAATCACCTTTTGGGAGATGGTATGACCCAAATATTTCACTGAGCTCTGAAAGATCTTATATTTTGAAGGTGCCAGTTTCAAGCCATACTGCTACAGTCTACTCAAAACTCTTAGAAAACATGCCTCATGTTCTTCTTGAGTAACTGAGAAAATAACCAGATCTAGAAATGCAACAACTTCAGTAAGATTCGTGCCTGTCATGACATGCTCCAGCATTCACTAAAAGGTTGCTAGGGCATTGGTATGTCATGAAGGCGTTTTGAATTGTCAGTTATCAGACGGCTTGGTAAAAGTGTTTTTGCATGAACTTGTATCTCTACAGGAACTTGGTAATATCCACTGTTCAGATCCAACATGGAAAACCATTTGAATCCTGCAAATAAAGCAAAGGTTTCCTTTATGACTTAACTGTCATCACATACATTTGGTGGGATACATCTCATGACTGGAATATTGGTATGGAGTGGTATATCTTGTTCAGAAAGGACAGGCATGGGTAAAAAGAGAGGTGTTGTTGCATTGCATATTAAGAATATATACACTTGTTCTGAGGTTCAGAAGGAGGGGAGATGCAGACCAGTTGAAACTCTCTAGATGAAGATAAAAGAAAACAGAGATGATTATCTTGGTAGGGGATCTACCACAAACAATAGAATACCAATTGAAATTTATTAAATATTTGTGGATGTTTTTCTACATTTTCAATATTGATTTCAATTACACCACAGAATACAAAGTGCACAGTGCTCACTTTATATTATTTTTATTACAAACATATGCACTGTAAAAATGATAAAAGAAATAGTATTTTTCAATTCACCTCATACAAGTACTGAAGTGCAATCTCTTTATCACGAAAGTGAAACTTATAAATGCAGATTTTTTTTTGGTTACATAACTGCACTTAAAAACAAAACAGTGTAAAACTTCAGCACCTACAAGTCCACCCAGTCCTACTTCTTATTCTGCCATTCACTAAGACAAACAAGTTTGTTTATATTGATGGGAGATATTGCTACCTGCTTCTTATTTACAGTGTCACCTGAAAGTGAAAACAGGCGTTTGCATGGTTGTTTTGTAGTTGGTGTTGCAAGGTATTTACATGCCAGATATGCTAAACATTTGTATGCCCCTTCATGCTTTGGCCACCATTCCAGAGTACATGCTTCCATGCTGATGATGCTCATTAAAAAAATAATGCATCAATTCAATTTGTGACTGTACTCCTTGGAGGGAGAATTGTATGTCCCCTGATCTGTTTTACCTGCATTCTGCATATATTTAATGTTATAGCAATCTCAGATGATGACCCAGCACATGTTTGTTTTAAGAACACTTTCACAGCAGATTTGACAAAACGCAAAGAAGATACCGATGTGAGATTTCTAAAGATAGCTACAGTACTCGACCCAAGGTTTAAGAGTCTGAAGTGCCATCCAAAATCTGAGAGGGATGAGGGGTGGAGCACGCTTTTAGAAGTTTTAAAAGAGCAACACTCCGATGCAGAAACTACAGAACCCAAACCACCAAAAAAGAAAATCAACCTTCTGCTTGTGGCATCTGACTCAGATGATGAAAATGAACATGCATTGGTCTGCATTGCTTTGGATCATTATTGAGCAGAACCCATCATCAGCACGGAAGCATGTTCTGTGGAAAGGTGGATGAAGCATGAAGGGACATATGAATCTTTAGCGCATCTGGCATGTAAATATCTTGCAATGCCAGCTACAACAGTGCCATGCGAATGCCTGTTCTCACTTTCAGGTGACATTGTAAACAAGAAGCAGGCAGCATTATCTCCTGCAAATTGTAACCAACCTTGTTTGTCTGAGTGATTGGCTGACCAAGAAGTAGGACTGAGTGGACTTATAGGCTCTAAAGTTTTACATTGTTTTATTTTTGAATGCAATTTTTGTACATAATTCTACATGTGTAAGTTCAACTTTCATGGTAAAGAGATTGCACTACTGTACTTGTAAGAGGTGAATTGAAAAATATTTTTTTCTTTTTACAGTGCAAATACTTGTAATAATAATAAATATAAAGTGAGCACTGTACACTTTATATTCTGTGTTGTAATTGAAATTACTATATTTGAAAATGTAGTAAACATCCAAAAATATTTAAAATAAATGGTATTCTATTGTGGTTTAGCAGTGCGATTAATTGTGCGATTAATCACGATTAATTTTTTTAATCGCTTGACAGCCCTAGTAAAAAGGTTAACTGTGACCAGATTCTCAACACAATTAATATTAACAACAAGGGGGAAGGCACGCAAGCCAAAATAGGGAAAGAACAGGTTAAAAATATTTAGATAAGTTACATGTATTCAAGTCAGCAGGGTCTGATGAAATTCAGCCTCGGATACTTAAGGAATTAGCTGAACCAATCTCAGAACCATTAGCAATTATCTCACGGAGAACTCATGGAGGATGGGTGAGGTCCCAGAGGAGTTGAGAAGGGCAAACATGTCTATCTTTAAAAAGGGGAACAAAAAAGGAATTATAGACCTGTCATCCTAATGTTGATACCTGGAAAGATACTGGAACAAATTAATCACTCCGTAAGCACCTAGAGGATAATAGGGTTATAAGTAATAGCCAACATGCATTTTTCAAGTACAAATCAGCCAAACCAGCCTAATTTCCTTCTTTGACAGGGTTACCAGTCAAGTGGATAGGGGATTTTAGTAAGGCTTTTGACAGTTCCACATCACTTTCTCATAATCAAATTAGGGAAACGTGGTCTAGATGAAATGACTATAAGGTGAGTGCAAAACTGGTTATATAGCCATAGTCTAAGATTAGTTATCAATGGTTTGCTGTCAAACTGGAAGGGTGGGGCATATCTAGTGGGATTCCTCAGGGATCAGTCCTGGGGCTATATTTCCATTGATGACTTGGATAATGATGTGGAGAGCATGCTTCTAAAATTTGTGAATGACACCAAGCTGGGAGGGGTTGCAAGCACTTTGAAGGACAGGATTTCAAAACAAACTTGACAAACTGGAGAATTGGTGTGAAATCAACAAGATGATATTCAGTCAAGACAAGAGCAAAATACTACACTTAGGAAGAAAAAAATTTAACGCACAACTGCAAAATGGAGAACAACTCCATAGGCTGTAGTGCTGCTGAAAAGGATCTGGGGGTGACAGTGGATCACAAATTACATATAAGTCAACAATGTGATGCAGTTGCAAAAAAGGCTAATATCATTCTGGGGTGTATTAAGATGACTGTCATATGTAAGACCTGGGAGATAATTGTCCCGCTCTATTCAGCACTTGTGAGGCATCAGCTATAGTACTGTGTCACTTTCTGGGTACCATACCTTAGGAAAGAGGTGGGCATATTGGAGAGTGTCCAAAGGAGAGCAACAAAAATGATAAAAGGTTTTGAAAACCTGACCTATGAGGAAAGGTTAAAAAACTGGGCAAGTTTAGTCTTGGGAAAAGAAGAGTGAGTGGGACCTGATAACAGTCTTCAAATACGTTAAGGGCTGTTATAAAGAGGATGGTGATCAATTGTTCCCCATGTCCACTGAAGGTGGGATAAGTAGTAATTGGATTAATCTGCAGCAAGGGAGATTTAAGTTAGATATTACAGGGGGGAATTCCAAATATAAGGTTAGTTAAGCAGTGCAATAGCTTCCCAGGGAGGTTGTGAAATCCCCATCACTGGAGGTTTTTAAGAACATGTTAGATAAATATTTGTCACAGATAGTATAGGTACACTTGGTCCTGCTTCAGCATAGGGGTTGGACTAGGTGGTCTCTCAAGGTCGCTTCCAGTCCTCCATTTCTTGATTGTAGGTAAAGGATAAGTATCCTTCTAAGTAATGCTGTTCAGTTTTCTATTGTCTACCACCATCCTGAGGGCTCCCATTTTTTGATGAACAAGCACCACAGGTGATGCAAATGGGCTATACGTTTCTTCAGATCACACCAACTGTCAACAATTCACATGGATGTTGCTGCAGACTATCAAAGTCTGAAGGAGACACTTGTCTGGTTCACGCCTGGAATGGCTTCGAAGTCACCTCACCTTCCGCTTCCTGATGCAGTTTCTAACTGAGGAAGATGTACAAGTAGGTTTCTGCCTGCTCATCTGGTAATGAAATCATCATAAAACCAGAAAGCCATTCTTGTTTACAGTCTTCAGTTAAGTACTTCACCACATTAGTACCAACAACAGCTGGAACCTGCTGATTTATTCATTGATTTGGACAAACAAGGACAAGGATTGCATGTTTCCTGTTACAATTCCCGAAGGCCGTTTTGGGCCTCTCTTTAGGGGTATGTGCCCTAAGCAAGGAAAAGTTTGACTTCCAGCCCCTTCAATCTTTAGTTGATCACTGAGGGACTGTCACGATACACCTAGTGCCCTGCTGAGTACCTTAAGCAGTTTGGTGAATAATAGCACTGAGCAGTCATATTAAGTACACTACATTAATTTTACATGATGACCCTTGAACCTTGATAACAGCCTAAATAATGGGCACAGCGTGTTGGTGGATTATTATTAATTTGTGTTGGCACAACTCCTAGTTGGTCCAGTTAGGAAGTGGGACCCCACTGTGCTAATACATAACAAAAAGAGCTTTACAATCTAAGTGTAAGATGGGAGACAAACAGATTGGAGGGGGCACAAAACAACAATGAAACAACTGAAAAGATTCTCCCACCCACAACTGAATGTAGCATCTATGTACAAAGATATATATCTAAAGAAGAATAGTTAGAAGGAAGGAATACTGCCCACAGTACCCGCAGCCTTACTGTTTTCATTAAAGGTGGTTATTCAAACTTACTATTCAAAGTTAGGGCAAAATTCCCTGTACAGAACCTAGTATAATGCAGCCCCTATCTCATCTGGGGCCTTTAGATGATACTGTAATACAATAAACAAACATAAAACATCTTGTATTTTAGAACCCTCCTCCCACAGGAAAAAGACTTTAAAGAGGAGTGTTTCTAATCCATACACAGCTACTATTCAAAACATTATAAGGGATCTAAACCCTCATATACTTCAAGGCATAAGCCAATCACTAATGGATGGGAGTTGGGTAAAATATCCCCGATAGGCAGCTTATTCCATAATCATCCATAATTGTGTTCTTGCTCATTTTTCTAAAGGATCAGGTACCTGCCGCTGTCAGAGACAACATCATGGATTAAATGGACCACTAGTCTGATCCAGTATACAGTTTCTGTGTTTCTAGTATCCAAATCTAAACACTAGCATTCTTATTACACCTGTGTTAATGTCATCTACTTTTGATGGATGTAGCGAGACAAGCTTTTAAGGAAAGTATAATTACTTCTTTGGAAGATTTACATCATCTGCAGAAGGTCATTAGCAAATTCCTAATATGCCTGAATTACTTTTGAAAGATTGAATAGACCTTAAGCAAAGGTATTTCATGATGAATAATCATTCATGGGTGTTATGATTTTCTACCCATTAATACTAGCTATGCAACTGAAGCATCAGATATCGAGTAATTAATAACAGGTATACCAGCTGTAGTGCTCTTTTACATCATAAAACTGAGACCATGTTAATGGAAGATTAGGTGGCTAAACAACAGAACAGAGCACCCAGGTCTACATCTTTTAATGGATGAGTTTAGCCTTTACATGGTGTCTCCACCCACATAACATGTAAAGGCAAAAAAATCAAGTCTCCTTGAGAACTTTCTGAGACTAGCAGTTTTCTATTATTACAGATATGAGCAATATTTACAGGAGTGTGACTGTTTCCATATAAAAGCCGGCAGCTTGTCACATGACCAGCACCAGGCTGCAGTGAGGTAGCTGTAAGGCTGGTCAGGCAGCTGAATCCTGGTACCGTAGATCCTGTCGGCCAGGTGTAGCTAATGATGGGCAGGCTTTATCACTGAAAAACTATTACGAGAAGCAAGGAATAGATATTTTACTGCAAAGCTGGTGAGTCAATAGAAGCAGGAAGGTCCAGCTTTGACTTTATTGCAGCCAACTGTCAGAAGGATTGTAGCCCCTTCAAAATACCTTTAGAGTCCTGCAGCATGATCAGTTGTCATCTGGATGGCATGGCAGGAAATTTATGTGACATCCCCAGAGGAAAAGCATTTGGGGACTAAACAATCTAGGTGAAAAAGAGATGGACAGGCAAGATTAATAAGAGTGCTTTAGTGTTTAAGGGGATTTTAATATTAAAGTTGTAGGCACCCATGAATTCTGAACAAACATTTATCCTAGAAAATGCACCAAAGAGAAACTTGCAGACAAAACTCCTTTCCCCTATAGTCTTGAAGGCATAAAATTTCACCTGTCCTGTGAAGGATTTCCTGCTCGGCAGGATGAATTCCACTGAATAACATTGTACAAAAACCCAAAAACAAAACAAACCCTCCTCCTCCCCACACATACACTCCTGCAGGATAAGAGGAATTTTTAAAGCTCCAGAATTGCACATGTGAACAATCAGGAAGTAAGCACAGCAACCAGGAAACACCTGTCTGGACTGTCACCAACAAGAGTACTGGTTTGAAATCCAGATTGCAGGGCAAAGCAGCAAAAGTTATTGGGGGGTTGGGTCTACAGAGAGCAACTTTTTTGTCTAATCTGCCTTTTCCCAGGGACTGAGGAAAGAATGGAGGCGAAAGGAAGGCAAGCAGGGAGGGTATATTAGAGAGGGAACATGCAGGGGACAAAGGAAAAGGAGCGATATCAAGGGAAGAATATTTGTAATCTGGGCCAGAGAAAGGAAGGGCTGCTATAGGGAAAGTACACAATCAAGCAACAAACAATGGAAGTAATAAACCACCTCAGATTACTGACCTGGTGAGAAGGGGCCTGGTGAATACAGAGTAGCGGAGGTTAGTGCCATACCTGAAGGACAGACTCTAACTGTGGTTCCAGCTAGAAGCCAGTCTTCTAGACGATTTCAAGCCAGCACAGATCACTAACCAAGCAAATGAGCAGCGTAGATCCAGCCAATGTTTCATCTGAGACTAGAAGCAGCCTGAAAGATGCTGACATCACACCCAAGAATCTAACAAGATCATAAAGGGTAGAGCGGAGGTGGGCAAACTATGGCCCGCGGGCCACATCCAGCCCATGGGACCATCCTGCCTGGCCCCCAAGCTCCTGGGCCAGGAGGCTCACCCCCGGCCCCTCCCCTGCAGCCTCAGCTCGCTCGCTCTGCCACCAGCGCAATGCTCTGGGCAGCAGGGCTGTGAGCTCCTGGGGCAGTGTAGCTGCAGAGCCGGGCCTGACCGGTGCTCTGTGCTGCGTGATGGCAGCGGCGGTGTGGCCCGGCTCCAGCCAGGCAGTGCGGCTGTAGCTTTGCCAGCCACTGGTGCTCCAGGCAGCGCGATAAGGGGACACGGAGCAGGGGGATTGGATATAGGGCAGGGGGGGTTGGGGTGGTGGTCAGGAGGCAGGGGTACGGATAGTGGTCGGGGCAGTCGGGGGGGATCAGGGGGTTGAATGGGGGCAGGGATCCCGGGGGGGCAGTCAGGAAGGAGGAGTTGGATGGGGCGGCTAGGGGCAGTCAGGGGACAGGGAGGGTGTGTGTGGATGGGACAGGGCTCCCGGGGGGGGGGGCCATTAGGGAACAGGGGGGGTTGGATGGGGCAGGGGTCCCGGGGGGGGGGGGAGAGGCCACGACCCCCTCCCCTAACTGGCCCTCCATACGATTTACGAAACCCGATGCGGCCCTTGGTCCAAAAATTTTGCCTGCCCCTGGGGTAGAGGATACCACTACCAAGGACTTCATAGGCAAGCCTATGAGCCAAGAAAAATGTTGAGGCTTAGTACCAAGAGTAGAATGTGCCAGGGTGGGGGCGTAGGAGGAAGTTATGGACCCATTGACAAAGGAGAAGCAGTGCCACAGTTTTGCATACAAAGCTGTATCACAGGGCAAGCAGCCATCAGTATTACTGTGACCCACCCAAAGCAAGGACAAAATATTGCAATTTTGATTTCTATACACATACATAAATAATTATTTTAAAAATAATTTTAAAAACAATTCAATGGATTTCTACTTATTTGTAAATAACCCCTAAACATTTTAGGGGTACAGACTTTCAGGCCATTGGTTGTTCACAAAATGTTCACTGTGACTATCTGCTGTCTGTCTGCGGTGTGCGATTGGTCACATTATATTTTCTGTTTCCTCACTAAATACTTGAAACTTTTGCAGCAGAAGACTAACTAATAGAGCTGGCCAGGAATTTTTCAATAGAACATTTTTCAACAGAAAATGCAGATTCATCAAAACAAAACCTTATTTGTGGAAATAGATCAGTTTTGACAAACCTTTCTCAGGTCCAGGATATCACTCGTGGAGAGATCCACTCCAGAATAGCTAGTATCTTCGTGGTTAGCACACTTACCTGAGATGTGGGAATGTGAAGGTCAAGTGGCTGCTCTGAATAGCCAGTGGGCCACAGGGTCACTCTCTGTCTCTGGCCCATATACAAATATGACAGCTCCACCAGGAGACACAGACTGGCTCTATAGCAAGCTGGTGAATCAGATAAAGCAGGGACTTGAATTTGGTCTCTCACATCAGAGGTTAGTGCCCTAACCATGGGGGTATTGGCAATTCTGGAGCAGGTGAGTCTCTCTTCTCTCCTTCACGGTGTTCTGCAAAAAGATTCAAAAACTTTTGTTTGATGTGGAACAAGAATTTTCAAAACCTTAAATTTTCCACAAACCAGAATTGTTGCTGTCTGGCTAGCCCCAACAAACATCCTCCAATCACAAATAGTCAGTAAGGATTCATGAACAAATCCCCTGACGCTCCATTAAATGAATATTCATGTTCAACAAATAATAATATGACCTCATTAGCAGCAGCAAATTGAATTAGAGGTCTTGGTGAATAGATTCACAAATCTATGTTTGTTATCTGACTAGCTCTAAAATATTATTTAATGAGTTATTAATTATTGGTCCTTTCCTTGTAAACTAAGCTAATGACTAATGTTGAAGATATAAGGTTTATAGATACTTTCTCCTATTGTATATCACTCCACATCTATTGATAACATAAGGCTACATGGTGTATACTCTAGATCACTACAATTTTAACATGCTGGACTCATACAGAAAGGACATGACCTGCAGATGCAATTGATATGTTAATAGTTTTACATGTTAGAATTCAATTTTTCTAACCATCCATATGGGGTCTAAAACAATGTTGTTGTTCAAGTAAAAAAAAACAAAAATCAATTAAAAAATTATTTTTGTATATTATAGCATCTTACATAACACAAAAATCAACACATTGCATTACCCTCCTGAATTGTCACCTTCAGGGATTGAATGACAAAGAATCCTTTCGATAGAACTGGCTGGAAATTTTTTAAAAGAAAGAGAGAATATGACAACTTATGTTTACTTTGCACTGACAGGAGGTTTGTTTTTACTGTGCTGTTCCAATCCCCAGGGCCTCCCCTCTCCCTGCAGTCCCCTCCAAATATAAATTGTCAAAATTAGTCTGTTTAAACAATAGGTTGAGCTACTCTCATACTGACTTATATAAACCCATTTTTCTGTTTTATTAGTTGCATTAGCATTCTATTGCCCTTTAAATGTCACAAGTTCAAGAGCACAGCTGTACATATCCTGGAAATATTTCTATTTGTTGTAATAAAACATGGGGATACAATTTCCTGGGACACAGATAAGATGGAAGGGAAGGGGAAGCGCACGGGGGCAGCACAAAATTGGCTAACAAAGTAGAAGGAAATCAAGACTGTTTTCAGAAGAATGGAGAACTGGAGTTGAACATGAAGCAGTTTTAGAAAAGCAAATAATTGACTTGATTACTCAGTTATGAGATCTGGCTTGTTTGTGTTGTCTCTATCTGGAGACATGAAACTGCTCAAGGACCTGCAGGGCCAGCTCTAGGCACCAGCAAAACAAGCTGGTGCTTGGGGCGGCACATTTTTAGGGGCGGCATGGCCGGCGCCAGAATGCCGCCCCTGCCGCCCCTAAAAATGTGCCCCGGCCGCCCTAGCTCATCTCCGCCGCTGCCGCTCGCGCGCCACGGCCCGCAAAATAGCTGATTCGCGCACCACTGCTCACCCTCCCTCCCAGGCTCTCAAACCTAGGAGGGAGGGGGAGATCCCGAGCGGCTGCGGCGCGCGAAACAGCTGATTCATGCGCCGCTGCTCCCCCTCCCTCCCAGGTTTGAGAGCCTGAGAGGGAGGGGGAGACTCCAAGTGGCCATGGCCCGCGCGCCGCTTCTCTCTCTCCCACCCTAGCTTGAGAGCCTGGGGGGAGAAGGCAGGGCTGGGGATTTGGGGAAGGGGCGGAGTTGAGGCGGGGCCGGGGGTGGGGTAAGAAAAAAATGGGGGGGTGGCCAAAATTGTTTTTGCTTGGGGCGGCAAAAATCCTAGAGCTGGCCCTGAAGACCTGCCACTGGCTTCCACTCAAGTTGAGGAAGAGAAATGACACAGTACCTACTTCAAACGTGACCTCTTAGTTGCCTTTTCAAAACTACATTATACATTCTGACTACTCTCATTTATTAGTGGTAATTGATTTGGGGGCAGAAGCTAGCAAAATTCCCTGGTTGTGTATTAACTAACCTAAAATGTTCCAGGGTTACCAAGTATAATAAACAAATTGCAGATTGCTGAGAAAGTTTTGAATAAAGAACCAAAAAATCCTGAACTTTTGGGGATCTGATATATGCACTCTTACCTGCTGTAGAAACTGGGGGGAGGGGAGAGAGAAAAGAAGAAGAGGAAATGTGCTGAAGAGAAGAGGAAAGAGAGAGAGAAGCAACAAAAATCAATTGCTGTTCTTTAGGTTGTGAACATCTCACATTTAAACCCACTATTATCTAGTAATGGGTGTGTGAGATAGATACATTTTAACTAGGGCTTCTGTTTCTTGGGGTTCATTTTTGGGGGATGATTTTTAGCAATTTTTGAGTTGTGTACCTGTCCAAAAATCAGAGGGTTTCAGGTCAGTCTTTGTATATATGGTAGTGAGCAATGTACATTATATACATTACTCATTACAGTACTATATGCTGTAATGAGCAATCTGTTTGTAATGCTCCGTAATGCACTTTAATATAGTATTGTTTCAAACAGCACTACATTAAAGCACCCTTTAGTGAGCACTAGCAGTGTCTACACAGACCAATTAATGCACAACACATTAGTTCACTTTGGAAATCGCACCCCCATAGTCCAACTTACTGTTCTGTGTAGACAAGCCCTTAGATACCGCTAATGATAGGCGGGTTTTTCTAGTGTCTACTGGATAAATACCAATTTTTCTTTTTTCCTTTTTTTTAAAAAAACATCGATAACACACCCTGATTTATCAGCTAAAACCTAAAATCAAAAGTCCTAATTTTATCACCTGTCCTAAGCAGTTACTAGGCAGAAAAGCCTTCATTTGGTGGAGGGCTCACTGTTGCTTGAAATGCATGCTTGGGGGAGGCTGCCGGGGGGGGAGGGCGGCCAGAGCGCCGGGGGGAGGGCGGCGAGCCCGGCCGTGGCCCCGCTCTCCCCGGGGGCCGGAGCACCGCACCGCCCCCCTCCAGGTGCCCCCCCCAAGCACAAGCTTGGTGGGCTGGTGCCTGGAGCCGGCCCTGGGTACAGGCAGACTTGTAGATTCTTAAGGGGCAAGCTGCAATTGCTTTACAGCTTGGAATCCCCATGTTAGGTCCAAGGAAAATGGAGTACAGAACACTGTTTGGCCAGCTTAGCCAAAGTTAGGCTAACTGTAGTTGCTGGGCCATTCCTGTCTCTCTGTGAAACATGAGGACATGCTTGCTTGGGCTTCAAAGAATGAGATAAAGGGGGGGGGGGACCCTATTCTTGTACCAAATGTACTAGGAACAGTTTGTTTGGACATATGGAGACTTGCAGTCCCCACTCCCTGTTTCTGTTCTTAACTCCCTACTTTCTCCTAGTTTCTAGTGCATGACGAAAAAGCTGATAAGAAGCTGTTAAAGCATCATGAACTGTTTGTACTGTCAAAGAACATAGATATGCATGAATATTAAAAGCTTTTAACTAGTAAAGGAGGGGATTGGGTTGCTTTAACTATGACGCGACGGAACTGTCTATATAATCTCACTAGTTATTGTAATCGTGGCTGGTTCTCTCTGGAGACGGGCCGCTCTCTATTGTTGTGTGCACTCTTCAATAAAGAGCTTGTATTGGACCTTGCTGGTGTTGCCTGTCTCTCACTCTGCGGTCAGACAACGAACCTTGCCGTCTGGGTTAAAAGGTCCCCGACACCCAGGTCTTTCATACACAGGCTAGAAATCCCTTTAGCCTGGGCCCAGCACTTCCGCCAGTTCAGTCTTTGTTCCTCAGGTATTTCCAGGTGTCTTCTTGTATGGGGAGTGAAGAACCACCGATTATGTCACTTCCTGCCTTATATAGTTTTAGCATATGGCGGGAACCCTTTGTTTCAAAACTTTGTTCCCAGACTGGTTTGTGGAAAAATACTGACATCCCAAGATGGAGTCCAGAATCATGTGGCCTGGTCACATGACCTTGCAGTGTTATAGTAGTTATTGCTTACAGGCTGGCCAAAATGCCCACAGGAAGGTTAAACTATTTCCAGAATAAGCGCATTTGAAATACAGATCCCTAGTCAATATTCATAACTTCAGATAAAAAAAGATACATGCATACAAATAGGATAATCATATTCAGCAAATCATAACTCTTCCACTGAAACCTTACAAGACTTATCTTCCATAAAATACATCATAATTATGCTATAATCATATCATAATAATCATATGAAGAATATGGGGTGTAGTGTCACAACAACACCCAGAGAAATCCTACGAGAGACAGAGAACCATCCAGAGGCCAACCTCACAGGAAAGGAGAAGTCTCCACTCAGAGATAGTTTGCTAGACTAGGAGATGGAAATAGCTTACTCCTGGTGTGGTCATCTGTTGAGAGAAGACCAAACTATCTCAAAGACTATATCACTAGCTGAGTCTGTGGTAAAGACAAGATTCCAACTCAGCTATGTGCTAGCAGCCTCAGGCAGAAAGGATGGGGAATGGGAGGCTGAGTGTCAGTTATTTGTTTTTAATGTTTATAAAATAAGGAAGATGTATCATGATACAAATGGAACTGGAGTGAGAGGGCCTATGTTCCCTGGAGGAGTTGTCATTGATGGGACACCAGTGGAACAGGGGGAATTAGGCTAGAAGCAGTTCAGCTACCTGGAGAGAGCAGTACACAGGGTTTAATAAACTTTCACTTGTTCACCTTAACCTGCATTCAGCATCACTCTGTGAATGAAACATTAGATACGTGCTTTGCATGGCTTAATACCTTAGTCCAGTGAAAACAAAAGGGTTAATTCCAAAAACATGCAATATGTGCACAAGCTAAACTAAAGAGTCACTATGTTCC
The DNA here is from genome assembly GCF_013100865.1 of Trachemys scripta elegans. Lineage (NCBI taxonomy): Eukaryota > Metazoa > Chordata > Testudines > Emydidae > Trachemys > Trachemys scripta. The sequence goes on along the minus strand of NC_048300.1, from coordinate 83,354,574 downwards.
TATTGCCTAGAAGTGGATGGGAACAATACATTGTTGCAATTAATGCTCACCTTCACCTGCTGTGTAATTAGTCTGCATGGGGCAGTTTCAGAGCTGTACTGAGCGCTGCTGAAAAGGGAGCTGCTTCTGCAAGCTAGAAAAACTGGCTTTTTCCTTCTCTTGCCCTTTGGAATGCTCTGTTTTCTGGCAGGTTCTCCAGAATCCAACCCTTGAATAAGTACCAGATACATGTGAGGCTTTCTTTGTAATATGGACATATTCACGTGTATAGTATGTAGGAGGCCACCTGTGCACACATCACATGTCTTCCACATGGAAGGGGGGCTCAGTGACCTTTGCCAGAGTGGTCATACCCTTTCTCTGCAGGGGGCACTCCCTGACTTTACAGAGCCATGTAAAGGAAGAACATGGGCAGGGAGGTGTTGGGGGATACACCATCTATTGTCCCTGCAGAGTTCAGAGCAAAAAAGCACCTTCCACATGGGGATAACCCTTGGAGGGGATCACTGAGTAGCCATGAGCTGCACAAGCCTCAAATGCCCATTAGGAACACTGCCAGGGAGTGGAATGCCGGGAACATATGCTTCTCGCAGATTCCAATGGATTCAGGGGGGTTGGGTGTCCTTGCAGCCTGTTCCACAGAGTGGGGTATAAAGTTACAAGCAGCAACTCCACGTGCCTGATGGAACAATCAAGACACTGCTCTGTGAGGAGACCCCTCCCATTACATTTCCTCCCCTTTAGTCAATGGCAATCGTGTTAAAATCTAAAATGCAGGCGCTTACACATGATATGGTAAGGCTGTCCAATGGAGGATATCTTTTCGTTTTGCTTTTTTTCTTTTGGAATAAAAAAAGCTCTCATTTGTTTCCCTAACATTTCCTTGGCTGGGAATAAGGCTGAATAAAAATAAATTTCTCAGCAAAAATATGTTTTGCCTGTAGCCAACAGTAAAGGCCAGATGATGTATTTTACCTGGCATGGCACATTTTGCCAATCTGAATATATCCTATGTTAGAATAAGTGTATCAGATCACAAGAGACAACCCCAGAGCAAGAGGGAGCATGTGACAGCAGTGATTGGGGAGGGGAGAGAAACACAGAAGAAAGTCAGCTATTTAAAAAAAAATAACTAGACTTGAATCTGATTATTTGTTTGAGAAATGAGCAACTGAAAGCTGTTGCATCCCATCAGCAGGCAAGTGCTGTCATCACTGACCTTAGTGGGTGATTTGTGTGTGCCTGTTGAAATACAGCCTCATATGCTGCACACTGGCAGGAGAAAGACTGTTCATCATCATCTGGTGGATTACTGGAACGCGATGAAGCTTTTTTGTTCTTGTTCAGAAGCCAGAAGGATTGGCTGATGTCTCAGGAGCTGGCTTTGGTTGGTGCTATAAAGTACTGGAAATAGCTACCTTGTATATGCATCCATGTCCTCTTCTGGATAGAATGTCAGCCCTGATCATGTGTTTATTATGCTACCCATCACTGGCTGGCCTACAAAAAGGCTACGAAGCTGATTGACACCACATGGACTGACTGCGTCTCAAATGTCAGAGACCTATATCTTTGGCGCTTACTATCCTGAGCCATATTTTGGCCCTTGCTCATCTTGGTTGCACTGCCCTAGCAGCACGTAGCAACTGGAAAGCCACCAGATCCAAACCCCAATGGATTTCTATGGTGGGGCGGGGGGAGAAGGGAAGGAGAATCCTGAAATGACATAGCATGGGGTGACCTTGGGGCATCTCCTTATCTTGGCTGCCAGAATAGCCATTTGGAGCTATTGTCAGCAGGGTGTAAATTACAACAGCCCAGAGACTACTCTAACTTACAATGGGAATGACCAAGTCCTTGGTTGGCCACATAGTCATTGGGATGAGGGGCGTAAAAGTAGCTTAAACCCACCACTACACACACCAAGAATAGCTTGCAGCCCAAGATGACAGCCCCTGAGTGCAAGGTGATGGAGAATCAGGCCCATTGTGCCTCCTGCTTAATTGCTGGTACTATGCTGGCTGCCCCAGCCCACCCGATTCCTACAGTGTCTGTCACCTCTGTGTTTGCTCATCACAGACGCCATTTTGATAGGGGTCTCACCAGGTAGGCTTATTATTGTTTAATTTTGATAAGCCAGGCATACAAGGCTTGTAAAGATTTCCACACGCAACAAAAGAAGACTCTTGGGTAAAAGACTGAGTTTGCTTGTAAACGCTGCTTTCTGCCTGTTGTCAGATGTTGGCTCCTTGTGTGTGTTTTTGCAATAACAGCCGTATTCTTGCCCATTTCTGTGAGCCTGCACACAGGCAAAGTCTGACTTCTGCTCACAGCCTGTCTCTTGCTAACTTGACTTTATATTAGCGAGGCTTGACCACTATTTTAGTTCAGGCCTCAGGTCTCACACTGGGCCTCTGATATAAGGCCTTATGTCACAGGCTCCCTTTCGACTACACTGCCGCATAAAGAAACAAGCATTTCCTGGCCATTTTTACATTTGTGTAGTAATGACTAAAAGACAGTGCTCCAAATTGGTAACATATGTGGGACTAACAGCTATCCAGCAGGGAGAAAATAATGTTCAAATTGTATAAGCTGTCTGCTTCCAGGGGAGAAGAAGGGTGGGAAGGGGTAACTGAGAATTTGGTCGGGTGGCATTAGAATTAAAAACAGTTAATTCTAGAAAAAAGAACAGGAGTACTTGTGGCACCTTAGAGACTAACACATTTATTAGAGCATAAGCTTTCGTGGGCTACAGCCCACTTCTTCGGATGCATATAGAGTGGAACATATATTGAGGAGATATATATACGCACATACATGAACAGGTGGGAGTTGTCTTACCAACTCTGAGTGGCCACTCAGACAACTCCCACCTGTTCATGTATGTGCGTATATATATCTCCTCAATATATGTTCCACTCTATATGCATCCGAAGAAGTGGGCTGTAGCCCACGAAAGCTTATGCTCTAATAAATGTGTTAGTCTCTAAGGTGCCACAAGTACT